>NW_020176571.1:22830333-22890655 GCF_003031525.2 Neophocaena asiaeorientalis asiaeorientalis | reverse complement strand
CGAGAGGCTTGTCTGCTCACCCACTGGGTCGGATGGGAGCTGGGAGCTGAGGCTACGGCTTCAGAAGTCAGACTTCAGGGAGAGGACTGGGGTTGGCTGCGTTAACAATGCCTGCAGGGGGCTAGTGCACCGCAGCTAGCTGGGAGGGAGTCTGGGAAAAATTCTGGAATTGCCTAAGAGGCAAGAGAACATTGTTTAGGGGTGCGCAAGAAGAGGGGATTCAGAGCACCGCCTAAACGAGCTCCAGAGACAGGCGCGAGCCGCGGCTATCAGCGCTGACATAAAGAGACAGGCATGAAACGCTAAGGCTGCTGCTGCCGCCACCAAGAAGCCTGTGCAAGCACAGGTGACTGTCCACACCTCCCCTCCCGGAAGCCTGTACAGCCCGCCACTGCCACGGTCCTGTGATCCAGGGAAAACTTCCCCAGGAGAACATACGGCGCCTCAGGCTGCTGCAATGTCACGCTGACACCTGCCACCGCAGTCTCGCCCCGCATTCTGTACACTGCCCTCACTCCGGCCTGAGTGAGCCAGAGCCACCTAATCAGCTGCTACTTTAACCCCGTCCTGTCTGGGTGGGAAACGGATGCCCTCAGGTGACCCTCACGCAGATGTGGGACCAAATCCAAAGCTGAACCCCAGGAGCTGTGAAAACAGAGAAGAGAAAGGGGAATTTCTCCCAGCAGCCTCAGGAGCAGTGGATTAAATCTCCACAATCAACTTGATGTACCCTGCATCTCTGGAATACCTGAATACACAACAAATCATAATAAGGCCACAGACACCCCAAAACACACCACCAGACATGGACCTTCCCACCAGAAAGACAAGATCCAGCCTCATCCACCAGAACATAACACTAGTCCCCCCCCACCAGGAAGCCTGCACAACCCACTGAACCAAACTTAGCCACTGGGGGCAGACACCAAAAGCAACAGGAACTACGAACCTGTGGCCTGCAAAAATGAGACCCCCAAACACAGTAAGTTAAGCAAAATGAGAAGACAGAGAAACACACAGCAGATGAAGGAGCAAGGTAAAAACCCACCAGACCAAACAAATGAAGAGGAAATAGGCAGTCTACTTGAAAAAGAAATCAGAGTAATGCTAGTAAAGATGATCCAAAATCTTGGATATAGAATGGAGAAAATACAAGAAAAGTTTAACAAGGACCTAGAATTAAAGAGCAAACAAATGATGAACAGCACAATAAATGAAATTAAAAATTCTCCAGAAGGAATCAATAGAATAAATGAGGCAGAAGAACGGATAAGTGACCTGGAAGATAAAACAGTGGAAATAACTACTGCAGAGCAGAATAAAGAAAAAAGAATGAAAAGAACTGAGGACAGTCTTAGAGAAATCTGGGACAACATTAAACACACAAACATTTGAATTATAGGGGTCCCAGAAGAAGAGGAAAAGAAAGGGACTGAGAAAATATCTGAAAAGATTATAGTCCAAAACTTCCCTAATATGGGAAAGGAAGTTGTTAATCAAGTCCAGGAAGCACAGAGAGTCCCATACAGGATAAATCCAAAGAGACACATGCCAAGACACATATTAATCAAACTAGCAAAAATTAAATACAAAGGAAAAATATTAAAAGCAGCAAGGGAAAAACAACAAATAACACACAAGGGAATCCCCATAAGGTTAACAGCTGATCTTTCAGCAGAAACTCTGCAAGCCAGAAAGGAGTGGCAGGACATATTTAAAGTGATGAAAGGGAAAAACCTACAACCAAGATTACTCTACCCAGCAAGGATCTCATTCAGATTCAATGGAGAAATTAAAACCTTTACAGACAAGCAAAAGCTAAGAAAATTCAGCACCACCAAACAGCTTCACAACAAATGCTAAAGGAATTTCTCTACATACATATAGATAATTTCCTTAAATGTAAATGGATTAAATGCTCCCACCAGAAGACATAAGTTGGCTGAACGTATACAATGACAAGAACCATATATATGCTGCTGTCTACAAGGGACCAACTTCAGACCTAGGGACACATACAAAATGAAAGTGAGAGGATGGAAAAAGTTATTGCATGCAAATGGAAATCCAAAGAAACTTGGAGTAGCAATTCTTATATCAGACAAAATAGATTTTAAAATAAAGACTATTACAAGAGACAAAGAAGGACACTACCTAATGCTCAAGAGATCAATCAGAAGAAAATATAACAATTGTAATTATTTATGCACCCAACATAGGAGCACCTCAATACATAAAGCAAATACTAACACTAACAGCCATAAAAGGGGAAATCAACAGTAACACAGTCAGAGTAGGGGACTTTAACACCCCACTTTCACCAATGGACAGATCACCCAAAATGAAAATAAACAAGGAAACACAAGCTTTAAATGATACATTAAACAAGATGGACTTAATTGATATTTATAGGACATTCCATCCAAAAACAACAGAATACACTTTCTTCTCTAGTGCTCGTGGAACATTCTCCAGGATAGATCATATCTTGGGTCACAAATCAAGCCTTGGTAAATTTAAGAAAATTGAAATCGTATCAAGTATCTTTTCTGACCACAACGCTATGAGACTAGACATCAATTACAGGAAAAAAATCTGTAAAAAATACAAACACATGGAGGCTAAACAATACACTACTAAATAACCAAGAGATCATTGAAGAAATCAAATAGGAAATGAAAAATACCTAGAAAGAAATGACAATGAAATCATGACAAACCAAAACCTATGGGATGCAGCAAAAGCAGTTCTAAGATGGAAGTTTATAGCAATACAATCCTGCCTTAAGGAACAAGAAACATCTCAAATAGACAACCTATACTTGCATCTAAAGCAATTAGAGAAAGAAGAACAAAAAAAACCCAAAGTTAGTGAAGAAAAGAAATCATAAAGATCAGATCAGAAACAAATGAAAAAGAAATGAAGGAAACAATAGCAAAGATTAATAAAACTAAAAGCTGGTTCTTTGAGAAGGTAAACAAAATTGATAAACCATTAGCCAGACTCATCAAGAAAAAAAGGGAGAAGACTTATATCAATAGAATTAGAAATGAAAAAAGAGAAGTAACAACTGACACTGCAGAAATACAATGGATCATGAGAGATTGCTGCAAGCAACTATATGCCAAAAAAATGGACAACCTGGAAGAAATGGACAAATTCTTAGAAAGGTAAAATCTTCCAAGACTGAACCAGGAAGAAATAGAAAATATAAACAGACCAATCACATGCAATGAAATTGAAACTGTGTTTAAAAACCTTCCAAAAAATAGAAGCCCAGGACTTCTATTGAGGTTGAATCAGTTTCTGTTGGCCAATGACTTATTTAATCATGACTATGTAATGAAGCTGTTGTAAAAATCCCAAAGGACAGCTTTTTGGGCTCTTTGGAGAGCTTCTACACTGGAGCCAGAATGCTTTTTTGGGCCACTGTGCTGGGCCCCAGTCTATATGAGGATGGAAGGTCCTTTGTTCGGGTCCTCCCCTAGGTCTCCATCTGTCTGTTGATTTGTATCCTTTGATATCCTTTGTCATAAATTGGTAATCTAGCTAGTAAACAAGTTTTCCTGAGTGCTGTGAGCCATTCTAGCAAATTAATAGAACCCAAGGAGGGGGTTGTGGGAACCTTGGACTACTAGACACAAAGAAGGACATTTCATAATGATAAAGTGGTCAATCCATCAGAAAGATGTAATAATTGTAAACATACACTCAGCAAATACAGAGCCCCAAAATATATGAAGCAAAAACCGAAAGAATTGAAGAAAGAAATAGACAATTCAACAGTAATAACCAAAGACTTCAATACGATTTTCACAATGAATAGAACAACTAGGCAGAAGATCAACAAGGTTATGGAAGATTGGAACAATACTATAAACCTACTAGAGCTAACAGACACCTATAGACCACACCACACCACAACAACAGAACAACTGTGGTGATAGATGCATGACTCTTTGAACATACCAAAATCCATTGAATTGCATACTTCACATGGATTAATTATATGGTATTTAAATTCTATGTCAATAAAGCCATTTAAAATTGTTTTAAAAATAACATATCTTTAGAGGGATAAGAGATCTCACATTTACAATACAATAATAAAAAGTTATAAAAATGACGAACTGGAGATCTCAGAAATGAAAAGATTATGTTAAAAAAATTTCCAAACATGGACTAAGTGTCAGAATGGATACAATTAAAGAGAAAATATAAGGCTGAAAGATTCAGCCCAGTAATTCTCTGAGAATGCAATGTACAAGGACATCAAATATGTGGATGAGGAGTTAGGAGACATAGAGGATGATCCATACCCACCTCATAGTAGTTCGAAAAGAAGAGCACAGAAAGAATTGAGGCAAAGATAAAGAAACAATAGAAAAACCCACCAGAGTGAAAAGAAAGCCCAGATCTTCAGATTCATAGTCCACCAAGTATTGAACAGGAGGAATTAACCAATATTTATATCTTCAGGTATTGATATAAAGTAAATCCTAAAAGTCTGGAAAAAGAAAATATATATTATGTACCAAAGATTGAAAAATCAGATTGACAGCCAGTCTTTTCATTAGCAGCACTGAATGTAAAAGACCCCAGAACAATAGCTTCATATGTTTGCTCTTCATAAAGAAGTGTAATTTTGAATCTAGAGCTTTAGACCCAGTCTGTATGCTCAGAATTTATCATCTACCTTCTATAAAAAAAATTACAGGAGAGGAGGTAAATCCAACAATAAATCTAGTTTATAAAGTAAGAAATTCAGTAAATGTTTTCTTTCAAGATATAAAGCATTTATTACCAATTCTTTATTTGAAGCCAATACTTAATGCAAAAATTTGACAAGGGAATTGCAAGAAAGGAAAAAACACTGACCAATCTCACTTACAACATATATGCAAAAGTTCCAATCAAAATATTAGCAAACTAAATCCATTAATATATATAAAGAATAAAACATTTTTTATTGTGGTATAATATATATAATATGAACCTATCTTAACCATTTTTAAATGTACAGTTCAATGGTATAAAGTATATTCGAATTGTTATTCAACCATCCCCACCAACCATCTCCAGAACTCTTCTCATTTTGCAAAAATAAAGCTTTGTACCCATTAAACAATAATTCCCCATGACCCTTGCCCTCCAACCCCTGGCAGCCACCATTCTACTTTCTCTTTTTCTCTCTCTCTCTTTTTAACCTCCCCTTTTCCCCCACACCCCAGACAATGGTAATCAGTGTCCTAGACTCTGTTACTATGAGTTCGACTTTTTAAAAAATATTCCACATATAAGTAAGGTCTTGCAATATTTGTGTTTCTGTGTCTGGCTTACTTCACTTAGCATAGTGTCCTCCAGGTTTATCCATGTTGTCACAAAGGATAGGATTTCCTTCTTTTTTAAGCTGAATAATATTCCATTGTGTGTGTATGTGTGTATATATATATAACATTTTATTCATCCTTCAGTAAATCTTATCACTAAGTTTAAATAATTGGTGATGTATAGCACAAAAATAAAATATAGCATTTGATTTGAAAATCATAAGTGATTTCAACGTGAGAGTTCTCAGAATGGAGTAAAAGTACAATACATAATATTTTTGTTTTATATGTAGAAGAATATAGATACTGATTAAATCAAGACATAGAAATATAACTATGTCTCTGAAAGCTCTCTACCTCTTCAAGTATCCCATCCTCAGTCCCTAAAATTGAAATTTTTATGCCCTCAGAGAAATTCTAGGAAACTGTTCTAGAAATGTTCTAGGAAGTATTAGAAAATGTTTTGTCATTCAAACCACTCCCGTCCCCAGCTGCTCCTCCCCACAGAACTGTGTATCACACTGTTATCCATTAGGAACTATAGGCCCAGTGTTTAGCACCCATAATATGTTGGAACTGGGGGGAAAAAAAAGTATTTCCTCCAAAAAGGAAAACTAAAAAGTTGAAATTTTAATATTTTAATGTGTGTAATCATATTCCTAACAATATACCACATATTAACTTTATTAATTGCTAAATATGGTATTCAAAAATTAATTACCTTTGGAAACAATTTATAGATTAATATTTTTACTTAATCAGAATATCTGAATCTGCATAATGATTGCCAAGACATCATAGCTGAGTATAAATTAAGATTTATTCAGAGCTATACTTTCAAAATCCAAGTCACTAAAATCTTTCAAAAATTATGAAGAAAAATACAAAATATATATATTTTATTTAATGTGAATGTAATCTCACATTATATTTAATGTGACTGTTTAAATCCCTTTGATTTGACTTCTAAATAAAAGTTTCCAGGTCTTAAGACAGTCCCAGAAGTGATATACTTGACTGATGAGTCTGGGTGGAGGTCACCGATGGTTCTGTTCATTCACAGCTGAGCCTTTTGTGACTCTTGCTCTGTCTCTGCTCTCTTGCTCTCTCTTCTCTCTTTGAGTTTGGCTTGGGAAAAGTTGTCCATGAATTTTCTTCTTCCTCTGGCATGGAGTTAGCACACTGGGGTAAGCCTCTTGCTCCCTGCTCTCCTTCTTACAGGTGGGTATTTTCCATTTGTGTGGAAAGAAGTAGAAGCTTTGTTTCAGCCTCAGACTCAGCTCCTTCTCTAATCCAGTTTTACTAGCACTGAGGAAAACACTATGTTTTAATTCCTAACAGGCTTCTATATCTGTTTCTCAGTGACTCCAGAATACAAAGAGGAAAAAGGATGAAGGGTTAGGCTCCCTCAATATCCCCAGTAAACATTTTTATTAAATGTTGAGTGTACCTATAAAATAATTGGAATGTGATATTTCACTTCCAAACCACTAGAAGAAAAAAATGTGGAACAAAGAAAGATCAAATATTTCAACAAAAGATGGAAAAATACAAAATAAGAAAGCATAGAAAACGGAAGACACAAAGCAAAATGTCAGGAATAAGGCCAAACAGGTCATTAATTACAATAAGTGCAACTGAGTTAAAATATGTATGTATATATGCCCACATATGTATAGTTTATTAGATCTGCAATGACAAGTTTAACTGTATTTTAGTAAGAGAAAATTTTATACTTGAAATCACATGAAAGTAGGCAAATTCAAACCAACTATTAATCATTATATTCACTTTCCTCAATACAATTGCAAATCAGAAATTCAAAAGGACCAATCAACAAGTATCAGCAATTGTATTGCATTTAAAGAGGTCTGGCAAAGAAAAGAAAAACTTAAAACTAGAGAACTATTTTACTATAGCTGCCCAAATATCAATCAGGAAATAAACCTTGAGAACTGTCATAGGCTTTCAATTCAAAGGAATTGTGGTTACCAGGTGGTTAAGTCCTCAGAACTTAACACCAAGTTCCATAACAAGCAAACGACTTGATATGTAAGGTTATTTTGATATGTGTAATCTAGTATCAGTCCTTTGCCCTTATGAAGTACATGGCATAGTGGAAATCAAGGGATTTCAGAAATATCTTGGAATGGCATCTTGATTCTACCACTTCCTGTATGTGACCTGGGGTAAATTACTTAGGGTTCTGAGCCTCAGTTTTTTCACCTGTAAGTGGGGTTAGTAACAACTTTCCTAATAAGTTTTTGTGAGAATTAGATGAGATAAAGTATGTGAATCAGGTAAGACGGTACTTGACTCATAAGTGTGCAGCAGATAGTAGTACATTCATTTGTTAGGGCTACCAAAACAAAGTACCACAAAATGGGTGGCCTTAACAAGGGAAATTTATTGTCTAACAGTTCTGGAGGCTAGAAGTACAAGATTAAGGTGTCAGAAGAATTGGCTCTTTCTGAGGGCGATGAAGAGGAATGTTCCAAACCTTTCTCTTTGGTTTGCAGATGGCCATTTTCTCTGTGTCTTCACTTTGTCTTCCCTCTGTGCATACTTCTGCTTTCAAATTTCTCCTTTTATAAGGATACCAGCCATATTGGATGACAACATCACTTTACCCTAATTGCCCCTATAAAGTCCCTTTCTCCAAATAAGGTCACATTCTGAGGTACCGAGGCTTAAGACTTCAATATGAATTTTGAAGGGACATAATTCAACCCATAATATGTACCTTTTATTATTATTTTCTCCAAATCTTCCCAAGAAATGCAGGAAATCTTTGTTTTAAGTCAAAACAGTCCATGGTATGAGAAAAGAATATGGAAATCTGATCTTCCTTTAGAAATGACCTCACACTACTGAATAGTCTATACCCTATCCTCTGATTAAATCTTAATTGTTTCCCCCCCCCCAAAAAAAAGAATATGGAAGTCTGAGACTTCTGTATATGAAGAGCCATTTCCTTCCCTAACTCATTTACTATCTCCCTTCTGTCCACAAAACACTCTACTTGGGACACCACAAAACCAAGGAAGGCCACTGTAGATGAGAGTCCCTGCCTAGTACAGAAACAGGCCATTTCTCTTGAGTCATCTTGGTAAAAGTTGGCCCTAATTCTATTTGTATATGGCTCAACCTCAAACACCAGCTATAGATGAGTACTTTAATTTCGGTCTGTGAGTGGCATTTGTGGTCATCCTCCCCTGGAGAATCCTGAAACTGCAGTTTCTGGAAAACAGACAGCTATGAGTGTGTCTTTACTGAAAAAGTTTTCCTTAGTAAGAGTGAATGAGTCCTCTCATAGGAGAAAGTTCATTAAAAATATCTGGGCTGTATTAATACATAAAGAAGACTAAAGATATATGTCATACCATTTGTTTAGGAATATGTCTCTCCACTGGGGCAACCTCTCAGCTACAAAATCATAGAGAATTAAAATGCTTTTCCTTGGACAAAGTATCCATCCACTGTGAGAAGAAAATAGCAAACCCTCGTGCTGTTGATGATAAACTCTTTCATTCTCTAAAAAGGAGCTCAGAAATCCAGGGTAAAAACTCCAAGTTCATACAATGAATTCAGACAGACTTGAATTTCAGATCTGCCCTGGTGGCCAACATATGAGCTGTCTGTATTCAGGGTAAAGCTATTTTTTTTCCTTCTTTTTTTTGGCAAGAATACTGACCGTTGGATTATTTGTCTTGCATATTTTTAATAACTGGATCAACTTATATAGAATATCTTTAAACAGATATGCATTTATCTTCAAAGAAGGAAGCACTCACTTGCCTGGATAAAAGGTAGGGGATCGCTTAGTTCTCATTCCCTCCCGGTTGTTAGTAAAGATTATGAAGATTTTCTTTATCCTGTTTTCACTTCATTGGTAAAATAAGGAAATGTATGGAGACCTCTTCCAAAACAGGACCTCTCAATATGAGTGCCCCTGGAGTCTAGCTCACTGTACAGACACCAAACTACAAAATCATTTTCCCAGTAAGTATACTTCTTACATGTTATACAGATACAGTGAGAGATCTTCTGTCAAGAACAGACTTGGGATTCACAGAGGCTCAGATCTGAAGGTAACACCATAATTTATCAGCTGTACCCTGGGGCAAATTGCTTAACCTGTCTGAGCCTGTGTCCTCATTTCTAAAATGGTGTTTGGGGGAAGAGAAACAACTATGAATCCTGAGAGCCAATGCTGCAGTGAAAAAGAAGAGAAAATGCTATTCCTAAGGAGAGACAGCTAGAGGTAGGCAAATTGGACACCCTGCTGCTCAGAGGGAAATTTTGTCAAGAGACCAAATGGGTGGGCCTTGAAGCAAGAGAGAAGGAAACTATCATTTACTGGCATTGCTGGGTGCTGGAGATCAGGCCGGCCCACTCCCATAACAGCTCCCGCTTGATTCTTACATTAACCTTAGGACAGGATATCATCATCTCCATTGCACAGAGGCTAAGTGAAGTTAAGTAAATTATCCAAAGCCACAGAACTTATAAGATGTGGAGCCAGGAATTAAAATTGTCTGTCTGATTCCAAAACCCATGATTTTCCATAACACCAAACTATATTAAATAAGAATATCAATAATCATAATAATAATCTTGTTCCTGTGGAGTCCAAAGGGAAGTTGGACTTCTGTCCCTGGGTCAATCTTCCTTAGCTCATGCTTTACCCTCTCCCCAGTGTCCCCTGCTGCCTGTTGTTGCTGCCTGCTGCCAATTGTTCCTAACACTGTGCTTCTCCCTCTCCCCAGCTTGACCCTTGCCCTCCCCAAACTCCTTCCCAGAGTTTCAAGTCCCAATTTTGCCTTCACAGTTTTATCATTTCTATTTGGCCTCTTGTGCTGCCAACCAAGTCCTGATTCTGAGAAGTTATCCCTGGAAAAATAAGAGAATGAGAAAAAGACTTTGATCCAGAGAAATGGTTCTTTATCCTACTCACTACAGCCTCCTTGAGACCAGTTCCTTCAGGAGACCTTACATGAGCACCCAGACCAGGTTAGGGACCTCCTTCCAACTTCCCCAAATCCTCCCTGTCTATCCCTATCAATCACAGCACTTGGCAAGCTCTGTTAGATCCAGCTAGTTAAGGTGCCTGTCTCCCTCACCAGAGTATAAGTTCTTGGGGGGAAGTATGTGTCTTACTCACCATCAGCTCCCCAGCAATTTATAGGGCCCTTCACACATAGCAAGTCCTCAATGAATACTTGTTGAATAAAAGAGTAGATATTGCACAGACTTGAATGAACCAGTGAACAGTTAGACAATTAAGCTCGAAAAACATTATAATTATACATTATGCTTTATTCCCACAGATCCTTGATGTGCTGACAAATGAAATTATTTTAAAATGGCTTTTGGTGATTATGTTTTAAATAGTTGAAAGGTAATAATCTCAATGGGAAGAGTATTCTGTGAATGTCAACACTTAAGAAGTTAGAAAGCTAAGTTCAAATTTTTCATCCAAAATTTATAACGTTCTGACTTTTGTGCCATGAAGCAAAAAAAGATCTGGTTTGATTATGATACTGTCCTTAGTTTAATTTGAAGACACGTCCAATTTGTTGTCATTTTATTTCCTTCCTTCTCTCTATCATCTTAAAGCTTTTTATCACTACCTGTCTTAGATATTCTCCAAGTAATAGATACACCATTATCCAAAGTTTATTCAAACTTATCTGAACCTTTTGGGGCTAGAAATTAGGTGGGAACTGTTTTCTTCATGAGATTTCTAGTGCTTTTTGGCTTTGAAAGGCTGGAAATGCAACAAGAATAGCTTTTCTTGCGGTATTTTGGTTTCTACTCCCAACCAAAATCAGGAAGTGCAGAGATGCACAAAAATTAAAATAAAGGGGAAAAAGTTAACTCAACTTTTTGAACCTCAAACAAGATTCAGGTTCAATTTCAGTTTAAGGCAAAGGTTCAACTAAGATCTTGTTTTATCCAAACCACTTGGTCCTTCGATTGAAATAACTGGTAGGCTCACATATGGAATTCTTTTCTAATGTAAGGATAAAGGGAATTGCTGGTATGTAGAATTATTATGTCAGTAGAACATCCTATGATATTATCACTGTGATGCTAGAGTTCCCCAGGACAGTGACTGCAGGGAAAGCAGAAGGCCTTACAATCCAACTTTTACTTCTCAGAACTCATTTTTTTAATATAATATTTTACAGACTATGACTCCAATAAGATGAGCTTTGTCCAGCCTGAGTTTGCACTTCCTTCTTTGGGAACATTAAGATAAGAGAAAGGTTACTCCTTCAAACTCTTATTTAGAACCAAAAGTTGGCTTCTGCATTGATCTGATTGGTTAATGAGTCAATCAGAGACACTGAAAATTCTTGCCTAGACAGTTAAGGGCGGGGCGGGGTGGTGGTGAATGAGAATTAAAAAAACAACTGACCAAACCATTAGGATAGTGAATGTTCAATTCCTTGAAATTGTATTTTGTTTTTTAAGACTCTAAAGTTTCAGAGAGCACCAAATTCTATCCCTGTACAGCCAAGAACAGTAGGGATTTATGAATGGTAGAAAAACCAAGTTATAAACTATAAACTGTGAGTGGATTATAAACTGTGAGTGGATAAAAACGGGATTCAAGCACTCAGGGATCATTGGTATCCTGAGAAGAATCTTCAGGTCAGATTTATTAGCTGTTCTATTACTGGAGAACAACTTGACTACAAGAACCTATTTGCCTGATAAGTGCCAAAGGAAATAAGTGGAGCTATTTTTCTCTTAGCCTGTGTCTACATGAAAAAGAAGCTGGCCAAACAACAAGCCAAGTCAGTCAATTCACTTAAGGGATGTCCATCGAACCAGTTGCCCAGCCCTGAAATGCTCACTTTTCAACTAGTTGCATTGGTGTCACCGAGACACCAGCAAAATCAAATATCTACACAGAATGAAGTTTTAATAGGAAACAAACAATTTGAAATTTTAATCTAAATAGAGTTTCCATACCCCTGCAAAAGGACGCTAATAAGAATGGTTGCCTCAGTTATACAACAAACTTTCAGAGCTTCTCAGAACAAATGCCTACAGAGCTTATTTTGTTTTTACTTTTCTGATAACTTGACCTTGGTTGTAGTCTCAAACATGTAAGTGGCAGGTGTCTAAAGTATGTTTGGGTATGGCTATCTTTTATGGTTTTGAATAAGAGATCTCTATATACTTTATTTTGTACAACAGGATAAAAAACTGAAATGTTTTGTTCTTCAGGTGAAGATGCAGGGTTATTTGGTTAGATACAGAGGTTGCCTTATTAAATAACACCATTTTCAGGTACTTGCATATAAAAATTTTAGTGATGTTTTGAGGAAGTTCTTATGATTTAATATGTTGAGAATATTTCAATAATCTTTGAAGTGCTATAAAAATGTAAGGTAGATTCTTAGCATCTGTCTTCTCCTATTTGAATACATTATAATAATCTACCAAATAAAGTTTGAGAAAACCCCACAGCACTGCCAGATTGTAAAACAGAAAGTGGTATAATTTTCTAGGGGAAAAACTGTTGGTACTGGTACACAATAGGAATCATCCAGTTGTCTCAAATTATCACACAAAGATAAAGGCCTATGGTTTGTGCTGGGGTTGAAACGTATGGTATCTTTGTACAATATCTAATGCAGAGGGAGTACCAGGTAAGCAGAGAAAGTTCCTGAGAAAGGTCCTCAAGGACATCTAAGTAGTGAACAAGTACTCTTCATTTCTTGATGAGCCCACGTCCATTCTATGCCACTATGCCTTTGAACTCGCCTTAAACTTCTCTGAAACTGTGTAGAAATGGAAAATAGACCTTTTGTAGAACTGCTGTAAGTGCCAGGTTAAAAGATGCCAAACTTTTCAAGGAAAGTGGATTTCCCTTGTGTGTTCTGGCTTACAAAATCTGTCTCTTTCATTTGAGGAATAAAATTGTCACACCTTCTAAACAGTCAAATAAGCCAAATTCAACAAGCAAAGTTTTGTTTTTCTGTGAATGGTCTTGACCAGTCCCTTGAGAAGGGGAGTTGGGTGGGGAATATAAATATATAAAGAAGGAGCAAAAAGATTGTCTCATATTAGTGCAGTGACCATTTCATCAGTCCACAGCCTGCCTCTATTATAAAAAAAATCTTTTTTTTTGATTCAAGATACAAAGTGCTGGCTGGAGTAACAGAATTTAGATGTCTCTTTATTCAGAATGGAAAGCAGATAAGAAACAACCAAGGGAATTTCCCCACCCATGTATATTTCAAAACAACCAGAGATGACCCCCTAGAAGTGAAAAACATTTGAGTCTCTTAAATAGTCAACTTCCTTGGGGGACCTGGAAACAACATTGCCAAGTTATATTGGTGACTTTGTGATACTGATATCTTCCTACTTGGAATAAAGCAAATTTAAAGTCTCTATCCACAAAAATCTTCAACACAGTACCAACTTCTTATGTTTCACATTGTAAATGCCCTAAATCATCTAGTCATCCATTTATATACATATATAGAAATACACATATACATGTCTTTTTGTACATGTATCAATATTTGTTATCATAATTGATCCCTAGCAGTCTCTAAATAATTGCCTACCTTTACCAGAAAGATGGCAAAATGTAAGAAGTTAATAAAAGACAGAAATATGAATTATATAAAGCCAAATAACTCATCACAACTTGAAATAAAGAATATTTTAATATTTAGTTTATCTTCTGTTATGTGAAATCAGTATATCATAATTTTTTTAATGCTGGAATGGAAAGAATCAAATAATGACCTTTTCTTTTTTATTAATGTTAATAACTGTGTCCCACTGCCCCACAGCTATTCTGTGGTATTTAGAAGAATACAGAGAAGGAAATATTTTCTAAGAGGACTGTGTTGAAAGGCTATAATGGAGTTTAATATAGTTTTGGAAGCTCAATTCCACTTCCTTTGTCTGGTGTGTGTATGTGCATAAGATCACATTACTGAGAAAGAAAAAAGAATACACTGCTCTTTTCATTACTGAGACAAAGAATGAATTACAGCTAAAACATGAGGTGAGGATGGAGGGAAGGAATGAGTACAATTGGTAGAGTCAGGAGAGATAACTTAAGACATTCCAGGATAAGGATATAGCAAATGGTTGATTTGCAGAGACAGCCCTTCTCTCCTTTGGGAAGAATTATTTCCAGAGAATTCAGTCAATCCACATCTGACTGTTGATTTTTCCCCTGAGGGCCTATGTGTTTTGTATGGGCCTCTCTTTCAAAACATATCATACTGTGTTACCTATATGGGGGCTGTCTGGCTCATCACAACTGTGAGCATCTCAAAAACCACATCAACTAAATATTTGTGTTCACCTCATTGTTCTTCACTGTGCATAAATCCATTAAGCCAAGAAACGTTTCTTAAGAGAGTTATGATGATTTAAAGGTAATGTGATTTTAAATAAAGGTGTAGGTCAACAGAGCCACTTCTCAAGTGCTAAGACTGCATCTTATCTTCCTCTTTGATGAACGAGTGTGTGTCTCTACAGAATACACACTGAAAACATATTTGGTGAGTAGAACTTAATCCTAATTTAATTGTCATAGAACAGCTGTTCTCAAAGTGTAATCTGGGTATTTCAGATTTTCATGCTGATACTAAGACATGATTTGCATTTTCATCAGGTTGACATCTGAAAACAAAATGACATGTTGCGAAGGCAATGATAAATAAAACTGCTTGTGTCCTTGCGTAAATTAAGTCAGTGACACAAACCTATGCCAATAATTATATTGCACCTTCACACATTTGCAGAAAAAGAGGCTGGTTTCACTTAAGAATATTATTGATGAAGCACTAAACAGTTTTAATTTTATTAAACCTCAGCTCCTCAGACTTTGTAATATTTGATGAAATGGAAAGTGTATTCATAAAGGCATGTTTGCTGCATATAGAAATAGGAAAGTTGTCTCAAAAAAAAAAGCTCTCCTGTGAATATTTTTAAAATTATGAACTGAACCAGAAGCTCTTTTTCATAGAACACCATTTTTACCTGAAAGACCAACTTATAGACAAACTATGATCATTCAGATTTGGGCATTTTGTTGACAATCTCTCAAAAATGAAAAACAAATGAGCCTGTCACAATAAGGAAAACAGCAGATAGTTTTGTTGCCAACAAATATTTTTCCACCACTGGTAGCTTAACAGCATTCCTATAGTTGACTTTTCTGTAGAAATTGGTGAGGTTATTAAGCAATGTGGGTTTTTTTAACATTACATAATAAAATGTGTCAATCTCTGGGAAATCTGCACAACTCAATAAACCAATCTTTTGCAAATGACTATAAATGGTATAAAATCATGAATGTGTAAAAAAGCACAAGACTGACTGATTGATTTTAATATGATAGAGTATGAAGAGTTCATTGATGTGGTTTCAGATTTCACATTGCACTAACCTTTAAGAAACTACTGCTGGTCAAGTATTGGTATAGTATCAAAGAACGTCCATAATTATTTGAAAATCTTGTAAAATACTCCACACATTCCCAACTTCATGTAATTCAACTAAACAATGAATCACAACAGATTGAATGCAGAAGGAAATAAAAGAATTCAGCTCCAGCTCTCTTCTATTAATCCAGAAATTAAAGAGATTTGACAAGCTATAAAACAATGCCAATCTCACTAATGTTTGCTTTAAAAAATTATTTTTATTAAAAATGCTATTTTTGCTTATATGTAATGTTTCTTATTGTTATTTTAATTAAAATAACTATTGTGTTTTAAACTTTCTTCATTTTAGTTTTCAATATGCTAAATATTGATATAATCCACATAAAACAAAAGCACCATGGGGTCCTCACTAATTTTTAAGAGTATAAAAGGGTCCTGAAACCAAAAGGTTTGAGAACTACTGCTGTAGAGAAATGAGGGGACAGTTTTGATCTCTAAGGAAATCATCAAGTTGAGAATTATTTGCCTAAAACTCATTGGTAATAATACAATAAACACCTTGAAAAGGTGAAAAGTTATAATAACAATGTAATTAAATTACATATCAAGTTCTGATTAGCACATAATTTGGACTCAAGATCTTATAATAAATGTTTTGAAACATCTAATACACATGATACAAGAAACCTATCTTTAAATGTATTCCATAAAAGTTCAAGAATCCCTCCTTAATTCTTCACTCTCAGAAAATGGGTTTAGAGATTACTTCCCCCCTTTTTTGTCATTTTATACATTTTGCAAAGCTTTTAACTTTCAACCCTCATTTGCACATTAGAAAGGCTTAAGCCATTGACTTTTGGTGTACCAATCTCCCTATTATAAATACTGGGATTTCTTTACTTTCCCATTTCTTCCCTTCCTTTGTTCATTCCAAAACGATTTATTGAACAACTAATCTCAACTGAGCAACCTGCAAAAAGTTAGTAAAGGCAGAAACCACAGGATTTCAAGAACTGTATAATGGTTAGCAAAGAATACATACAAAGATGAGTAAGAGATGGTCTTTAAGCTTGAAACTTTTCTGGGAAAAATATGAATATAAATTCATTTTACTGTTGTATTCAAGTTTTCCAAAATGATCACCTCACACTTGAAAACTTCAATATGATGTGATGGAAAGCCTCAGAGAGAGTGAAATCATCAAGGAACACAGGGTTGCATGCCCTTGACAGGCTGGCAGAACTCCCCTTCTCTGTACTGTACTTGGTCACCTCCACTGGTCCTGCATGGGTCACACGCAGGAGGTAGTGAAGTGTCCGCTATGACTGTGAAGAGGAAATATATGGATCCTATTTCCATACCTCGAATTTGTACTTATTTTAAATCAATACGTAGTATTAGTGATTTTAATTAAAACAAGGGACAGACTTGGTTGTTGGCAACACTCATACATACCTAGGGAGGCTGTCTGAAAGCCAAAAAGTCATAGTGCATCTCAGTCACACTCTGTTTCATGTGGCACCAATAACAAACACTGATGGAAAGCATTTCCAAAGACCCCAGATTCTCTTAAGAACTCCAAGTCTAATTACCAAGCAAGTTAGAAGTCCTATAATATTTATAGAAATTCACGTATGACATTGAAATTTCCAAGTAATTATAGAATAATTACACAGGGCCTTTTTGTTGTTTTGTTTTGTTTTATGTGGACCATTTTTAAAGTCTTTTTTGAATTTGTTACGATATTGCTTCTGTTCTGTTTTGGTTTTTTTGGCTGCGAGGCACGTGGGATCTTAGATCCCCCACCAGGGATCGAACCTACACCGCCTGCGTTGGAAGGTGAAGTCTTAACCACTGGACTGCCAGGGAAGTCCCAGGCCTTATGTTTTTGTACCTGGAAAATGAACGTACTAACTACTATATATAGGTGAGGGATGGGATGTGCGTGGAATGGAGAAGTATTCCCTTGGCATTTCTCCTTTTGTTTTCTCCAAAAGAAAATTCATGGCCAAGGACTCATCTTTCTCTATTACAGCAGGTTCCTGTGCATAATCTACATGATGCTCCTTCCTCAGATACTTCACCTTGAGTTTTCAATCCCATCAACCCCCCAGGAGAGCTTTCTGCCTAACTTTGACACCCCTGTCTGCTATTATTACCACCAAGGAATGTTATTATTTACCATAACCCAGAAGCAGCAGTTGTATGTCAGAGCACACACATGGGGAAGGGGAAGAGTCTGCCACCTCTGAGCAACAGGCCACTGTGACTCCCAGGAATCACTCAAAACATTAGTCAATCATCAACAGAGGGAGAGAAGTTGATGGGATTCTTCTTGGATTTTTGGCTGAAATATGATTAAGTCAGAATCTTATAGTCCTTTCTCTGAAGATAGCTTAATTAAAGGCATTTTAGGAAAAGTAACTTGGAGTGGAAATGGAAGCTTGGTTCTGCCATTGGACACAGGTGAGATATTCCTCTTTTTCAGGGAATGTGGCATAAGGATGGTAGACCCTTAGGATAGGGATTTAGACTGAGATGGAGTCAAATCCCAGCTACATGAGCTTGGAAAATGTATTTAACCCCTCTGAATTTCAAAGTTCTAATCTATAAAATGAGAATTAAAATATCTCCTTCAGAGTTGCTGTGAGGATTGAACGAGTGAATGGGCATTAATCCCTCTTGATAAGGTTAGTTCCTTTCCCTTTCTTTTAGGGTGTTAGTTCTCTGCCAAAACACTCCATAAGCACATCTCCCTTCTGCCACATCTGACAGATTGCCCTGCCATCATAAGAATACAATAAGATTTTAATGATTTAAACAGTTCATGATACAGGTGTTTCTGTGTTTTTAATGGAAGGAATCATCTCACTCCAGTTCAATTAAATTAGACAAATAGTTATTGAAGACCTACCAGGGATAAGGTACAGAGCTTGAGCTCAATGAGAAAAACAGTGCTTGTTCTTTAGAAACATACAAGAGGGTAGAGATGCCCAGCATATATACCAACCATGGTGACATGTAATGGGACAAGGAAGTGCCTCCAGAGATGTGTACAAGGCCTTGGAGGTGTTCACAGCAAAGCAGATGCCCTAGGTGTATCTTCACGCAACTCTTGAACCATGAGTGTCTTAGGAGAGTTTCCATCTGCCATGAACACATAGAGAGTAATGACACTCAGAGATTTCACGAAATACTTCAAAGTTGGTAAATGCAATAGAATCCCCCGCATTTCCCAACTCATTGTTAGCACTCAGCAAATGTGTGGCAAGCCTGTATTAGAATGTTAATACACGTTAATGCAACGCTGTAGACCTTTATCCTTTCCTGAAGTCAAATAGTTTGTCTTGCCCTGAATTTAGAAAAAAAATGGTAAATCTATATTGCTCCATAAACAGTACAGCACAAAGTCTGTTGCAATTCTGTGCAATTTTCTGTAATCATGTATACTTAAGTGAAATTTACATTATCCTTATGAGCTGCACTATGGAAATGATTCTTTTAGCCTACAGCTATTAGAACCACCCTGGTGCCAGGACCAAGTTGTCAGCACCAGGGGAAGCAATTTCATCGGGTTTCTTTTTACATGGACACACGGCTCCTATTAGCGCTTATACCTCCTATTTTGTTTTTTTTCCCCAGACTCATGCAGTTTGCCTCTTTGGGTAGAAATGAAAACAATTTCAAGAATGAAAAGTTTCAGCTTGTAGCTAAAAATATCCCCAATCATCAGCAGGGGAGGCAATTCCTCAGCCACTTGCAACAAAGATGACCTCTTTGCCAGGCTTGGTCTACAGCAGGAGGTGTCTACTCATGAGCTCCTTTTACATGGGCTCAAAAATAAACAGCCAGTTCCCCTGGCTGGTCTCCCTCCTTGAGTGGAGGCAGGGAACATTCTGTACAAGGAAATCTTTTCCCTTTAAGCTAGGGGCCAATCCTAACCAAGTCAGTTTAAGCATCTGAGGTATGTTAGACATTAATAGATTTTAATTGCAGGTGCCCAAGTTTAATTGCAGGTGGATCAGTTTAGTGTCTTTCAATCCTAAGGACTCAGCACATTGAGGGCATTCATATTACAAAGGTGAAGCAGAGCACCGCGTTATTTTCTAGAAAATAAAATCAAAGATATTTTTTTCCACACAAGCCTCTACCTTGAATATACATCTCTCCCAAGGTCACAGGAATACATTACCATATGATAAAGCACCAAGTTAGCAAAAATTAGGAAAATGATTGCCAAGTCCAGGAAAAGTCAGACTTAAAATTCTCTCCTATCTTTAAGGCTGATGGTGAAACTTACACAGCTGAACCAGCACTCTGAAAAATTGAAACCACATGGTATCTTTACCCCAGATACCATTAGTCTATGAGAAGGAGACATGCCAACTTTGCTTCTACAAATAGAGAAATTGAGGCAAAACACCATAAGGAACTGATAGAAAAGTTAGAATTACCACCAAGGGATCTCTCTTCTTAATCTCCTCACATTAGCAGTTTAATCAACTAATCAGAGTTATAGAGGGCACAAAATTTTAAGATGTGTATTTAGGTGTGCAAAACTTTATTTTTTTTACAAAGCAGTAGGATATCGACTTTGAATCCCCATTGTACCTGGTGTTAGGAAATACAATCTTGAGCGATTCCAGATAAATCCAGTAATATAAGATTTATTGTTATAAATCCAAAATCCCCCCTATGATTTCATCTCCCCATGATGGCACCCAAGTTCCATGGGATATTCCAGGTTGTGTTGATGGAGTGTGGGTGGGACAGCAGAGGCCTGCATCACCTGCTGAGATGAGCATCATTGAATCTAGTTCCTCACTATTGCTCTTCCTCCATTTTTGCATCCACTGAGCTGTCTGAATTCCCATCTGCGGAGGGTATTCCCTTGTCCTCACCTCGAGACCCTCCAGGTCTTCCAGTTCTCAGTACCACATCTGACTATTTATTATGGTAAAATATTTGGCTATGCCACATCTTTGGGGGCATCTCAGGGACTCTGAGAGGATTCCTGACATCTATCTCCCTTAGACACACTTCTTTCCCTCCCATGCCACACTGGGGCAGAGAACTTGGGAGCTTGCCCACCCTCCACTCCCAGAGATGACTATGGGAAGAAGGTGGGGCATAACAGGTTGAAAGTCTGGCTGAGATCTGCATAAGAAGCTTATTATCTTTCTTCCTGTCCAACTCTTCTTCCCTTTAACAAAGCTGAAGGATCTTGATCTAATCTGAGGAGTCGGGGGTAGGGGTAGAGGGAGAGATGAGAGCTACTTCTTCTCAAACACATATTCTCAGATATTTTAATTAATATTTCATAGCATTGCCCTACCACAGTAAAGTAGGTTTAAGGTGATTAAATAAAAATCAAATACTTTTCTCCCTTTCCTCAAAGATCTAATGTCATAAAACTCTACAGAAAAGTAAGGAGAAAAGAGAAGAACACTGACTGAAAATGATGAATTTAAGAACTTAGAGACTATAATTTTTATTTGAAAGACTTCCTCTGTACTATCCTAGTTTTTTCTTTTCTTTTTTTTCTTCTTTCCTTCTTTTCTTTTTGAAAAAATGGTATTACAAGTAGGCATTATATTTGTACAGTAACTGGTCTAAATGCCTTTCTACAATCTCACAATGCTTGACTTATCTGAGCTTTTTCAAAATTGCTCATCACAAGCTGTCCCCTCTCTCCCCTCTGTTCTGATTATTATTCTCATTTGCTTTTCCTGTGTCTCATTTTCATTATCCCAGCACTTCACAATCTTTTTACTTTACAAAAGATGATAGTGTTTATTAGGCACTCAGGGATAAATGGATGATTTCTGGTCTTGGTCAGGCACCCTGAGTGTGAGGGAACTGATGTCTTAGGCATATCTCTAATCCACTTTTGGAATACATGAACCTCAGAAAACTAATTAGGAAGAGCTGATCTAGTCAATTTCCCACTAGCCATCAAAATCTTGCTCCTCTCCAATGTAGATGTCCTCAATGAAATACTTATCAACTATCATAGCCTATGATGATCTCTTAAGGATCTTCTCTGCCACTCCATTTAACTGTTTGTCCTAAACCTCTTAATATGATTATCTCTTTATTTCAAGTGTGCTAAAGTTAACCATATTTTAAGACACTTGAGGATAAAGGTCATGTTTTCTAGAACTAGGACCACTTCCAAAGCACTCTAATTCAAAGTTAGAAACACTGCAGATGCTCAAAAATTATGAAGGAAAATAATAATGCATAATGAAAAGAACATGGGCAAAGTGATATAGATCAGAATTCAAACCCTTTTTCCATCATTTGTTGACTGGATAAATTTAAGAAAGTCAAATTGTGAATATTTTGGGAATCAAATAAAATGATAGTATCTAGTAAGCCTTCAAAACCAATCAAGCGAATAAATGAAGAGATTTCAGTTAAAGGATGTGAAAGATGACAAAAAATGTGTCAGATGAGGAAGGAAGGAGGGATATGACAGAGATGGAAGAGCCAAAATCTGCAGAGGCCAGAGGCTGGTGAGAACATGGTACATTGTGGAAATGGCAGTATAACTTGAAGTTACAAAAGTGACAGAGGGGACTTCCACTTGTAATGAATATGAGCCCAAAGAAATCATATTTATCCTTCTTCTTGGAAAAAAAAGAAACATGCAAACTGGGCTAAATATATGAAACAATATTTTCAAAACATTGTCTGGATATTGGGTAATGAAGGACAATAATCCCTGAAAAATGGGAAACAAATGAAGTGAATACTATTTTTGCCCGGGGTTAGTGTCTTTAGTGAGTTTATATGACTTAGATCAAGGAAAGAGAGCAGTAGCAGAGTCCAGCCTACTCCTGAGTTGAGGACACAGAGCTGAGTGTCTGAGGAAATCAAGATGGCTACAGTCAGCCGGACAGAGTACTGGAGAGGCCTCAAACCTTCACAGTTTACAACTACAATGTCTGAGATGAAAAATACACTGGATAGGATTAATGGCAGATTAAACATTGCCAAAGAAAAGATTACTTAACTTGAAGACATAGCTTTAGAAACTATACTAAAAGAAACACATAGAGAAAAAAGAATGTAAAAAATAAACAAAGTATCAGTGAGCTGTGAGATAACTTCAGCTAACCCAATATACATGTAACTGATGTCCCCATGGAAAGGGGGAGGGAGGGTAGAAAAAATATTTGAAAAAAATAATGGCTGAAAATTTTCTAAATGTGATGGAAAATATAATCTCAGAGATCCAAGTAGCTCAATAAATATCAAGCACAAGAAACATAAAGAAAACTACAGCAAGACATATTGTGATCAAATTTCTGAAAACCAGTGATAAAAAGAAAATCTTCACAATAGCCAGAGGGAAAAGATACATTGTGTACTGAAAAAACAAAAATAAAGATAAGGAATACAGAAGAGTTCTCATCAGAAAAAATGTACCCAAGAAGACAATGAGAAACATCTTTAAAATACTGATAGGAAAAAACAAAGGGAAATACCTATTGATGGAGAATTCTATAATCAGTGACTATCTTTCAGAAATAAAGAT
The DNA here is from genome assembly GCF_003031525.2 of Neophocaena asiaeorientalis asiaeorientalis. NCBI lineage: Eukaryota > Metazoa > Chordata > Mammalia > Artiodactyla > Phocoenidae > Neophocaena > Neophocaena asiaeorientalis. Next base: position 22,867,346 of record NW_020176571.1, on the reverse strand, counting down.
GCAGTACTTTTATAGACAACAAAAGCTGAGAGAATTCATTACAAGGAAACCTGTGGTATAAGAAATGTTAAAGGAAATTCTTCAGCTAAAAGGAGTATGACACTAGACTTGGGCCCACACAAAGACATGAAGATTCCTAAATGTGGTTAAAATGAACATAAATATTTTAAAAACACATTTTTCTTATTTTTGTCATTTTAATGGATAATTAACTAAGAGAAAGGATCCATCTTTAGGCCAATGAAACAGAAGAGAGCCCAGACATATTATCTGAAAACTGGTGACCCAGGAAAGCTGGTAGTGTTGTTCAGTCTGAGTCTGAAGGCCTGAAAACCAGAGAGTGGATAGTCCCAGTAGAGGGCAGGAGAAGACTGGTGTCCCAGAATAACCAGTTAGGCAGGGAAAAAGAATTCAACCTTCCTTGTCTTTTTGTTCTACCCAGGCCCTCAAAGGATTTGATGATACCCACCTACCTTGGGGAGGGCCATCTACTTTATTCTGTCCACTGATTCAAATGCTAATCTTTTCCAGAAACATCCTCACAGACATACCCAGAAATAAATCTTTAATCAGATATGTGGATGTCTCTTGGCCTTGTCAAATTAACACACAAAATTGGCCATCACAACAATTTTTTCAACATATGGTGCTGAATAGCTAAATGTCTATATGCAAAAAAATCCATCTCAACCTAAAGCACATACCTTACAGAAAAATTAACTTGGAATGAATCATAGACCTAAATGTACAACTATAGAATTTGGGAAAGAAAACATATGGGAATATCTTTGTATCTTTTGGTTAGGCAAAAGTTCTTAGATGCAATATCAAAAGCATAATTTTTAAAGGAATAAAATGATAAATTGGACTTCATCAACATTAAGGAATATTGCCCTTTGAAAGACACTGAGAAGATATTGAAAAGATGAGTCACAGACTGGAAGAATATGTGTGCAAAATGCATATCTGATAAAGGATTTGTATTCAGAATATATTTTTTAAAAAACCTTTCAAAATCAACAATAAGAAAATGAACAATTCAATAAGAATATGGGCAAAAAATTTTAACAGATACTTCATAAAATATAAGATTGTGAAAAGCACATGAAAAAATATTCATTATCATTACTGGTTAAGAAAATGCATTGCTAATTATTAAAGAAAGGCAAATCGAAACTAAAATGAGGTATCACCTCACTCATATCAGAATGACCATCATCAAAAGTCTACAAAAAAATGAATGCTGGAGAGGGTGTGGAGAAAAAGGAACCTTCTACACCGTTGGTGGGAATGTAAATTGGTGCAGCCACTATGGAGAACAGTATGGAGGATCCTTAAAAAACTAAAAATAGAGTTACTATATGATCCTGCAATCCCACTCCTGGGCATATATCTGGAGAAAACTCTAATTCAAAAAGATACATGCACCTCAACGTTCATTACAAGCACTATTTAAAACAGCCAAGACATGGAAGTAACCTAAATGTTCATCAACAGAGGAATGGATAAAGAAGATGTGGTACATATATACAATGGAATATTACTCGGCCATAAAAAAGAATGAAATATGCCATTTGTAGCAACATGGGTGAACCTAGAGATTATCAGACTAAGTGAAGTAAGTCAGACAGAGAAAGACAAATATCATATGATAGCACTTATATGTGGAATCTTAACAAGAAGAAAAAGATACAAATGAATTTACAAAACAGAAATAGACCTACAGACTTAGAAAACAAACATGGTTACCAGAAGGGAAAGGGGAGGAGGGATAAATACACCTGAAACTAACACAACATTATAAATCAACTATAGTTCATAAAAATAAATAAATAAATAAAATGCAATTGGGAAGAAAAGCTAAGGATATCATTTTTGTAAAATATAATAACTAGATATCTATTCCAGAAGCTATAAAATGCTTGAGGAAGCAAAATTAAAAGGTTGCATAAAATTATGTATTGTACTTTTAGAATTTTAATGAGAATGCACTCTTATAAATCTCAAATCCTCAAATGAACAGTATTAAACTGAATGAAATGGAAAAAAAAGAAAATGCAAATTAAAGCCACAAGATATTACTACTCACCCAATACAATGGCTAAAAGAAAAAAGAAATAATAATATGAAGTGCTGGTGGGGAGATAAAGTGACTGAAATTCTTAGACATTGCCATTGAGAATATAAAATGGTGCAGCCACTCTGGGGTATATATTGGAAACTGCCTATAAAATTAAACAGATACTTACCATAAACCCAAAAATCCCACTCCTAGGTGAAATGAAAATTTAAGTCTATCATAATACCTGTATATAAATATTTGTAGCAGCTTTAATCATACTAACCCCAAACTGGAAGCAGCCCTAATGTTTCCCAGTCCTCATGTGAATAAACTGTGGTATAGTCATACCATAGAATACCACTTAGCAATAAAAAAGAATGAACATCCAACACATGTCACACATGTGGATGAATCTCAAACGTACTATGCTAAGTGAAAGAAGCTGGATGCAAAATGCTATAGAGTCCACCTATATGACATTATGGAAAAGGGAAAACCTAAGGGAGAGAAATCAGACTGGTGTTGCCAAGGGCCGGAGGTAGAGGGAGAGATTTACTACAAAAAGACATGGGGAAATTTGGGGCAGGTAGGGCAATGGAACTGTTCTGTATCTTGATTGTGGTGGTTACATGACTGCATTTGTCAAAACTCTGAAAACTGTGCACTAAAAATTGTGTACAGCAAATTAGTAGCAACATACTATGAGTTTGTAGCATAACTATAGCACAAAAGATGGGAAAGAGGAATTGGAAACATACTGTTATAAGGTTCTTACACTAAGAAACAGTATAATATTTGGTTTTTAAAGATATATATTGTAAGACTTCGGACAATTAGTACGAAAAATTTAAGATATATGAATAAGTCCACTATGAGGATAAACGAAATAATATAAAATAATCAACTAATCCAAGAGAAGGCAGATAACTTGGAGCAAGGAGCAGATGAAACAGAAAATAATAAGCAAGACAGTGAATTTAAATCCAACTGTATCAACAAAGGCATTACATATAGATTATCTGAACACACCAATTTTTTAAAAATCAATATCCTTCTAAATCAGAGGGTCAGTTATAGCGCTTGTAGATTCAGATTACGTTAGCAAAGTAGCAAGAGCTTTTTAAAAAGCAGGTCTAAGTTAAGAGAGAATTATACAGGAAAGAACTTTGACATACACCTCTATACAAGATGCTGCTTTGAAATAAGTCCAATCAGGTAAAACCCTTGTGAAGGCAAAACTCTGGAGGAAGTAGCCACTTGCCAATCAATGCTTTGCTCTTTCACAAGTGTCCCATTGTGTTTTGTCCAGCTTAACCACGGACAGACCTTACAATCTTGGCAATTCACTCAGCTTTATTTTACTTAAATTTTTGAAATGGATAAAATAATGTTTAGGGGCTTCCCTGGTGGTGCAGTGGTTGAGAATCTGCCTGCCAAGGCAGGGGACACGGGTTCCATCCCTGGTCCGGGAGGATTCCACATGCTGCGGAGCGACTAAGCCCGTGAGCCACAACTACTGATGCCCGTGCACCTAGAGCCCGTGCTCCGCAACAAGAGAAGCCACTGCAATGAGAGGCCTGCACACCGCAATGAAGAGTGGCCCCCCCGCTCACCGCAACTAGAGAAAGCCCGCGTGCGGCAGCGAAGACCCAATGCAGCCAAAAATAAATAAATAAAATAAATTTATAAAAAAAAAATAATAATAATAATAATGTTTAATTCTTATTTTACTTACTGGGAATAAATAAAAAGAAAGAATGTAGGCTCCCTAAAAATTTGTGAAGTCCTCAGTTCAGGAACATTTAATTACCATTACTTTTCAAAACCAATGAATTTCACTTAATTTTTCTCACTTATTCCAAGGGCTAATATTAACTTGTCTCTTTTATTACCTATTTTCTTTCTCAAATTGATTTTGTTAGAAAATTATGAGCTTGAAAACTATATCATTACATTTGACCTTGGCAACTTCTGTGATTGAAAAGAAATCCAAATGTCATCTAGCACTCATTTTGTAAAGCAACTGATCTTCAAAAAATGGATTGACTTTAAAAGGAATATTTTAAATGATTTGTAATCAAGTACCTCTTGAGTGACAGAAACATTAATAATTTATCTCCATTTCTCTGAAATCTTTAATTACCCCTTCTTGTCTAGTATCAGGAAGGACCACACAGCAACAAGAGGTATATAGCAGACACTGTTGATTTCCAGTCAACAGCCATTTCTTTCTTGCTTACCAATGGGACTCTGGAGTTTGTTTGGGGACTGAAATGTGCAGTCTTAGTCACTGGATAATGATTATTTTAAGCATCATTTCTCAGAATGAAAGCTTCTGTCAGTAGAGGGATGGGAGATTATTAGTTGTACAGGACTATACTGTCAATGGTTAATAATTTGGGCTCCCCTTTACATTGCACACTAAAGGCCAGTAGTACTCCCTGGTCATTGCAATAATCAGAAATGTTCTCCACCATTTCCAAATGCTCTCCTACAGAGTACTACTCTCTGTTGAGAAACCATTGGCCAAGCTGTATTAGTCTGCTTGGGCTGCTGTAACAAAATCTCAGTCTGGGTGGTATAAACAACAGAAATTTATGTTCCCAAAGTTCTGGAGGCTGGAAGTCCAAGGTCAAGTGTCAGCATGTTTGGTTTCTTCTTCTCCTTGACTTGCAGATAGCCATCTTCTCTCTGTGTCCGTACATGGTCTTTCTTCTGGGTGCTCCTCTGGTGTCTCTCTGTGTGCCCAAATTTTCTCTTCTTATAGGGATACCAGTCAGATTGGATTAAGGACCACCCTAATGGCCTCATTTTAACTTAATTACTTTAAATACCATATCTCCAAATACATCACATTCTGAGGTACTTGAGGTTTAGGGTTTCAACATACGAATTTGAGGGGACACAATTCAGCCTATAATGTAAGAATCCTGCTCCCCTTTGTTAGACACTAGACTTTCCAACATCCTTTGAGTCTAAGGAGGATTGTATAACCCAGGTCTGGCCAAGGAGGGGTCATAGAAAGTCCACTTGGTATGGGAGAGCTTATGGGAAAGCTTTTGCTTTTCTTGATAAAAGAAACATATAAGGCCAGTCTTGCTCCTAGCCCCTTCTTTCAGCTTTGAACATAGATATGATGCTTGTGACCACGAGAAAAAGATCAGAGAATAGCAGAGATGGTATCTTCAAGCTCTGACATTGTTGATATTTAAATAATCCACCTCTGGGTATCTTGTCATTTGAGAAAAGTAAACTGTTTAAGCTCCTGTCAGTCACGTTTCCTATCACTTGCTGCTGAAATCACTTTTTACACATACAATATGGAAATATCTGTGAATTTCAAATATCTGTGAAATTCAGAATGGTCTTCTACTCCTAACACTACTATTTTCCATAGCAAAGTTTAGTGGTTCTCAACCAGGAAAAATTTTGTCCTCCAGGGGATATTTGGTAAAGTCTGGATACATTTTTGGTTGTCACAAATAGGGGGCAGGAAGAGAAAAAAGGATATTAGCATCTAGTGGGTAGAGGCCAGGAATGTTGCAAAGCATCTGACCCTAAATGTCAACAGTGTTGAGGTTGAGAAACCCTGTTCATACTATTTCCTTATTATCTTTTTAATATCTGTAGGCCCTTAGGGTCTTTCATTCTTGATATTTGTAATTGGTATCTTCTTTCTCTCTCTCTTTTTTTTTTCTTCAGTCTGGCTACAAGTTTATCAATTTTATTTAACTTTTTCAAGTAACCAGCTATTGGTTTCAATGAGTTTATTTACCTGCTTTCAATTTTATTGATTTCTGATCTTATCTTCATTATTTCATCCTTTATGTCGATTTTGGGTTTAATTTGCTCATCTTTTTCTAGTTCAATACATTGGAGACTTAGATGACTGATTTGAGACTTTTCTTCTTTTCTAATGTAAGCATTTAATGTATATATTTCCCCCTAAGCACTGCATTAGCTGCATCAATAAAATTCAGTTGGGAATTTTCCATATATCTCCCTAATACTGATTTGTAGTTTACTTCTATTGTGGTCTGTATGATTCCAATCATCTTAAATTTATTAAGATTTGTTTTCTGGTCTCAAATATGGTCCATATGTATTTGTAAACAATGTTTTCTTCTGTAGCTTTTGTGTCAATTTTATTGTTTGATATTATTTTTCTAGTCTTCTCTAACATTGTGATTTTCTGGCTGCTTGTTCTATCAATTACTGAGAGGAGTGTTAAAATCTCCAACTACTATTGTGGATTTGTTTATTTCTCTTTTCAGTTCTATCAGTTTTTGCTTCATGTATTTTGAAATTATTATCAGTATATGTATTTAAGATTTGTGTGTGTTTATGACAAATCTGTCCTCTATGATTGTGAAATGTCCCTGTTCATCTCTCATAATATACCTTCTTCTGATTAATATAATCATTCAAGACCTTTTTGGTTTTGTTTTTGCCTGAGATATCTTTCCTTTTCCTTCATGTTTAATCTCTGTGTTTTTCTATTCAAAGTGTGCTTCTTGGAGACAGCGCACAGGCTCCAGACGCATAGGCTCAGCGGCCATGCCTCACGGGCCCAGCCCCTCCATGGCATGTGGGATCATCCTGGACCGGGGCATGAACCCATGTCCCCTGCATCAGCAGGTGGACTCTCAACCACTGTGCCACCAGGGAAGCCCAATAATTTATATCTTATTTATTAATAATGTTGGGTTTAAATCCACAGTCTAGTTTGTTTTCTCTTTGCCTCATCTGCTTTTTGTTTCCTTTTACCTAATTCCTTGCTTCCTTCTGGATTTAATTTTTTTTAGGATTTCATTTTATCTTCTCTATTGGTTTATTAGCTATATCTTTGTAGTTATTTCATTGGTCTTTGTGGTTGCAATCAGATTGAAAATATACATCTTTAATTTATCAGAGTCTAATTTTAAATAATATTTTCAATACGACCCCTTCATGCAGAGTTTAAGAATCTCCCAATACTGTACTTTTATTTCCACCTCCTGGCCTTTGTACTATTGCTGGCATACCTTTTATTTCTACATACACTGTTAATTCTACAATATATTGGTATTACATTTGCTTTAAACATTCAAATATTATTTTAATAAAAAATTAATAATGAAAACAAAATGTTATGTTTACCCATATATTTACAATTTTTGACACAATTCATTCTTATGCTTAGATCCAAGTGTCTATGTAGTATCATATTACTTCCTGAAGAATGTCCTTTAACATTCTTTATAGTAGTGAAGTCTCTCAACACTTATTTGTTGAAAGTTGCATTTGGGTCTTTTAATTAAACTCCTTCTTGAGGTGTTTATAGATTCACATACCATTGTGAGAAACAATACAAAGAGATCCTGTGTACACTTCACCTAGTCTCCCCAGTGGTAACAATTTGTATAACTATAATACAATATCACAATGGGAAAACTGACGTCAATACAGTCCACCAATATTATTCAAATTTCACCACTTTTACATAGGTAGAGTTGTGTATGTTTGTGTATTTAGTTCCATGCAGTTGTATCATATGTGTAGATTCATGTAACCACCATCATAGGCAAGTTCTATCCCAGTGACACCTCTGCTATGCTTTTATAGCCACACTGACTTTCTTACCCCTTCCCTAATCCCTGGCAACCACTGATCTGTTCATCAAGTCTATAATTTTGTCATTTCAAAAAGTGTATCCATATAGATGGTATTATAAAAAATGCAGCTTCTGAGATTTGTGTGGTTTATTTTGGCTGCACGGGTTGTGGGATCTTATTTCCCCAACCAGGGATCAAACCCAGGCCCTCAGCAGTGAAAGTGAGAGTCCCAACCACTGGACCACCAGGGAATTCCTCTTTTTTTTTTTCCAATCAGCATAATCCCTGGAGATCCATCCAAGTAGTTGTGTGTATCAATAGTTTGTTCCTTTTCATTGCTGAATAATATACAATGGCGTGGATCTAGCACAGTTTGCTTAACCATGCATTAACTGGAGGACATTTTGGTTGTTTCCAGTGTCCAGCTATTATGAATAAAGCTGCTTTGAACATTCACATCACATTGATATGTAAACATAAGTTCTCATTTCTCTGAGCTAAATGCCTGGGACTGCCATTGCTGAAGCATGTAAGTGCCTGTTTAGCTTTAAGAGAAGTTACCAAAGTATTTTCCAGGGTGTCTGTACCATTTTTTATGTAGCCACCAGCAATGCATTAGTCATCCAGTTTCTCCACATCCTTGTCAGCATTTGGTACTATCAGTACTTTTTAAAATTTTAGCCATTCTGATAGGTATGTAGTGATATTTTATTGTGGATTTAGTTTGCATTTTACCAATGGCTAATGGTGTTGAACATCCACCACCTGTATATCCTCTTCAGTGAAATACATTTTCATGTCTTTTGCCCATTTTCTAATTGGGTTGTTTGGTTTCCTTACTGTGAAGTTTTGAGAGGTCTTTATGTATTATAGATAAAAGTCCTTTGTCAGTTATGTGGTCTGAAAATATTTTCTCCTAGTTTGTAGCTGTTTTTTCACCCTCTTAAGAGCAAAAGTTTTAAATTTTGATAAGGTCCAACTTATCAATTTTCCCTTTTCTGAAACATGCCTTTGGTATCAAGTTTAAGAACCCTTCACTTAGCCCTAAATCATGTGGGTCTGTTTGTATATATACCAGCTCTCTTCTCATCATGATCGTGTTTTCCTCTACCTTCTTGAACATATGAGATATATTTACAATGGTTGTTTAATTGTTCTTGTCTACAAATTCTATCATACACATATCATCTCTGAGTCTGTTTCTATTGATTGGTTTTTCTCCTTGTTATTGGTCATATGTTCTTATTTCTCTTCACACCTGGTAATGCTTGATATATACCAGACCTGACATTTGCTTTGGTTGCCGGACATTGTTTTATATCTTTAAAAAGTGTTGCGTGGTTTTCTTTCTCCCGGCATGAAGTTAAGTTTTTGGTGTTAGACTCTTTCCAGCTTTTTGTTAGAGTTATCCAAACCAGCCTTTAGTCTAGGACTAATTTTACCCCACAAGGCAGTATACTTCTGAGAATTCTACTTGATGTTTCCTATATTTTGAGATCTTTCCACTCTGGGTGGTGAGAACAATGTATTTCCAGCCCTCTGTGAACTTTGGGAATTGTTCTGCCTACTTTTTTCCAGTGGTACTTTTCCTGCCATCAAGCACTTGCATACAAGTTCAGATTAGTATTCAGCAAAAGACTAGAAAAGCCCCACTAGCACATTTCAAGAACTCTCTTTCTCAGTGCAACTCTCTCCTCTCCAGTATTTTGTCCCCACAGATTTTAGCTTCTTTGGTCTCCACAGATTCTACTATCTCCTTAGCTGAACAGGATCTGTTTAAGTTCCCCATCTGTGATGGTTGATTTTTATATGTAAGCTTGGAGGGTGTTTGGGAATAAGATTAACATTTAATCAGTGAACTTTGAATAAAATAGATTCCTTCCATAATGTGGGTGGGTCTCATCTAATCAGCTGAATGCCTGAATAAAACAAAAAGTCTGGCCTCGCAAGAAACAGGGAAATCTCCAGCAGACTGCCTTCGGATTTCATCTGTACTGTCACCTCTCTTGAGTCACCAGCTCACCAGCCTTTGTACTGAAACTGGAACATTGCCCTCCTGAATCTCTAGCTCACCAGCCACAACACTGCAGATTTTGGACTTGCCAGCCTCCCATAATTGCATGAGCCAATTCCTTGTAATAAATCTCTTACTATATACATACACATCTTGTTGGTTTTGTTTCTCTAGTGAACTCTTACTAATATAATATCATTACCCTTCAGCCTATAAGTTGATTCAATTTTAGGGCTCACCTTATCTGTTTCTCTTTTCTTAGGGCTCACAGTTGTCACCAATTGTCCAATATCTGAAAGTCTTTCTTTCATATATATTGACCAGTTTTTTTTTTGTTTGTTTGCTAAAGGTAGGTCTGTTAATTCAGTCTCTGTTACTTTATTCTGACTGAAGTGGAAGTTCTTCCTGCATTTTTTAAACCCCGTGTATCACTTATAGAATCTCAGGGTAATCCTAGTTGGAGCTTGAGAAATTAATCCAGTCCCTTTATATTACAAATGGGAAAAACTGAAGCCCATTCATTCTTTTTTTATTTTAGGTCAAAAAACATTTACTGGGCACCTTTTAAGGACTTGCTATATCCATATCATATACTAAAAATTAATAGATTGGTCTCTCAGTGAGGAAGCTAGCAAATTGACAGACAATTCTGAAATATCATTGATAAATCCAGAGAAGATACAGGTTTATGGATTCTTCTCTACCAATTGTTGGTAGAGAAGTCAGTAGAAGACATCTTTTACTTTCCTGAGTTCTGACAAAATTAAGAGAAAGAAGCAGGAATGAGAGACTGAAATAACTGCATTTTAATCATAAGAACTCACTAGATAATGGGTATCAGCGTTAAGCCTAATGGACTGTGACACTTCCTTCCTGAATATGCAGACTTATCCACCAATCACTGGCAATGTCGGGCACCAGCAGACTTCCCCACCCAGGAGCAAACCTGCTCCACTTGCTGAGCACATTTTGAAAGAAAACCAGACTCAAAGGCACCCTCTCAGCAGGTAACAAGACCCCAAACCAAATGCAAAAGAGATTGAGCTGGGTATTTCCAGTCCCTTCTACCAAACTCAGAAAATGTGGGAAAGGGTGAGTGGGGAGGCAGAGAGAGGTCGAGTTACTCCAGGGCAGGTTTCTTCTACAGAGAAGTGTGAGGAGTGGGAGATACTTTCCTCCCAAACACCAATCATTTTACTGTCTAACAAGTCCCTTCTCCTGTTGCCTTTTGCATGTTTAATGGAGTCCTCTTAACTCCAAACCTCCTCTCAATGTGGTTTAAGCCACAGGATTCCTGCTACTGTTCTACTGTTCCATATGGGAGACCACATGTAAGAATGAAAACAGTATCCTTGCATAACTAATTAAGAAAAATTGCAGAAAAACAAATATAACAATGTTAATATAGAAAATGTGACTTTTTAAACTAATACTTTCACAAAACTCATAATAGTGCCTGGCATATATTAAGTGCTCAATAAATATCCACTCGATAAGTGTTCAAATAATTAGCATAAACTCATAGGACAACAGTCTAAACTAGTTAGACTGGCACTACCCCCAAAATTTTTAAGCAAAATAATTCAAGCAATAGGCATTCAAAAATACAGATTTATCTTATAGGGTTAAGACTACATGAAGAGCATATATTTTAGACTCCAGGCTTGGATTCTGACTCTTCTTGGACAAGTAGTTATAACCCTTCTGGGCCCAAGTCCTCTCATCTCTAAATTAGGAACAGTGTCATCTATTCTAAAGTGGTTCTGTGAAGGTAAAGGAGATAATCCACTTAAAGTGCTTAACCCACACTGCCTAACATAATTGTCTAAAAATGTTAGCTAATAGTAATAACACAGTGGCATTAATCAGCCAAGCACGACAACAGAGATTTCTTTATTTATAATCAACAAAATAGAATCATTGTAACTCCATTGCCTCCCTCAGTTTTTTGAGAGGGTCAAATAAAATGTTCATAAGAGAGCTATATGGACACAAGATATCCACATTAGATAATATGCTTCAGGCTCCCACTGCTCTTCATTTACTTATGACTGTAATAAAGGTGTAGAAAGCTAGGGATATCTGGGGTAAGATAAGTGTTTTATAGGGTAAGAGGCTTTTCTGAGACTATCTGTGAAGCTGATGACAGTCTTTTTATTGGTGAGGGTTGTGCCTCTTAACTAGGCTGTCAGCATTTCTTTCTCACACTGGGTGTGGCTGGTGGAGCCACCACTGAGAGGCAGCCTCTCTGGGTGGTCTGTCTCTGCTGCTCAGGCTGATGCTTCTGTCATTTCTTAAGGAATCATCTCATCAGCTTCTTTATGGCCTTGACCTCTCACATTCATTGGCCCCTCCTTCAGATCATACAGTTATTAAACTGTAGTAGCTGCAAATATTGATAGTCAAGTGATTTTGAGGGCAGAACACCAATTTGCAAAGCACAACTTCCCTGATGAAGCACATATACAGATTAAGAGCAAAACATTTACTTTATTATAAGTGGGTGAAAGGAAAGAGAGCATTATTTCAGTACAGTTCATTGCTTGATAAAATTTGCACTCTTAAAACAACTCTGTGACCTAATGTTATAACTTAGAAAAGGTTGAAAATTGCAACATACTCTAATGATTAACTCTTTGAGAATAATTCCTTTCAACATGGATCATCTCAATCTGAACTGCTTTATTTACCTACAATTAACCCATCTCTGCTTATGGTAACTCTCCTGTCCACAGCTACACCATGTCCTAAGTTCTAAATAGCAGAACAAAGCAGAAGGTAAGATGTATAACCCAGGTTTCGGGTACAATAGATATTCACCAGTTGCATGTGGCTTAAAGTGTCCGCCTTAATCAAGGCTTTCCTGGTTGACAGTTCCCAAAACTCACATCACATTAGCTTAAGAGAAAATATACTCAGATTAGGGTGACTGTGAGCCCCAATTTGTCTGGGAGTGAAGAGTTTCCCAGGATACAGGGCTTTCTGTGCTAAAATGGGGACAGTTCCAGGAAAACTGAGATGGTCCATCACTCTAGCATGGGTGTTGCTGGTGTGGGATATATTGAACAGATATGTGGGTACCTGTGGAATTCAAGGGCAGAAAACAGAGACTGGCTCCTTAAGAATCTAGAACAAGAAACTAGATATCCATCAAGAGTCACACAGCTCTTCTTTCTTTCTCTATTTGGTTTACATACTCTAGTTCTCTCTGAATGTATAGTTAGCCCTCTGGATCTGCAGGTTCCACAACCACAGACTCACCCAACCACAGACTGAAAATATTGGGGAAAAAAATTCTGGTAAATTCCAAAAGCAAAATTTGAATTTGTCATGTACAAGTATTATTTATATTTATAGCATTTACATTGTATTTACAACTATTTACATGGCACTTACATTGTATTAAGTATTATAAGTAATCTAGAGATGATTTAAAGTATATGGGAGGATGTATGTAGATTACATGCAAATACTACATCATTTTACAATAGGGACTTGAGCTTCTGGGGATTTTGGTATCCATGAAGGTGGGGTCCTAGAACCAACCCCCCAGATACTGAGAGACAGCTGTGTGTTATATTTTCCTTCCCCCTCTCCTTCTCCATCTCTCTTTTTTCTCTCTCTTTCTACAGATTAGCTTACTCTTTCACCCTTAGTAAAAAGGTACAAGGATGTAACTTAGAGGAATTTAAGGGTCCATAGCCTTATAACGTATAATCTTCAAGAATCTCAAGCAAAAAATATGTTCTAATGTCTTTCTAGGAATGTTCCTTAACCCAATGACTAGAATCCTGAAAATGCTCATATTGTCTCAAAATTCATAGGTCATGATATGAAACTGTTCTTCAATTATCATATTGTTTATTGACCAGATGGTTTAGGAAAGGCTACAGAATATTATGGTAATAACTTCCTGCTCAGTGAATTTTTAAAGTGCCCTTAAGTGGAAATACTGTCTTCTTAGGCATGTTCTAATTCTTTACTACAGTTCTCCTGAATACTTTAAACATTAAATTCAACTCAGCCTAGAACAATTATTTGATTAGGTGAAGGATTTACTTCAAAAATATTGGCCTCAAATTTCTTAACATTTGGGCTAAAACTGTGGTTATTTCAATGACAGAAGTCCCAAGACTGCGTATCTGGAATTCTCACTATGAGAAGCATTCTCCAAGTGGTTAATTGAGTTTAATTAAAACATAATGTATTCAATGTTAGTTAAAAGTCATCCTCAAAACTGCAAACAGAACAAACCAATGTATTAGCTAATTGTGTGTAAGCTATGGCTCTAAGGCAATTAAGTAATTCATAGTTTAATTTTCAATAATGAGCTCTAGTAAAAACATAAAAATATATTTTAAATTAAGTTATGATGGTGTTTGGCCCTCTGCTATTGTTTTATCAGTACAAAGTAAATAAGGCTCCAACTAGGGGATTCTACATGGATTTTACTGATTGGTTGGATGCAATTGTTGTTTCTCCTAAAAGTTTAATAACACCTAAATATGGTGGTTTTAACCTAAAGAACCTGAAATGTTTTATTAGCTATGACAACTTTATTAATCCCTACTTTTCTTGTGATATCCTCTTCACTGATTTGAGTAGAGATCCCTTTTTCACTGATTGTATCTTAAAATTTTCATAGAAATATCTTGTTATAGCTTTAACTCTGCTTAAATATATAATTACAGCATTATCTCCCTAATTATTTTTGTAAAATTTTCCATTTTTATTACATTATTACCCGTACATACTTTAAAAAGTCAAAATGTTCTCTAAGCCTTACGAAAACAAATGAAAACTAGTCTCGTATCCCACCCCTCATCACCTCCCCCAAACAACTTCAACTCTTTTAGCTTTTTCCTTTCATGTATATGCTTAAGTCTACATAACATGATAATACTACTATACCTTGATTTTTTTAAAAAAATTCAGTTTTACTTGTTATACTTAGAATTCTTATTATGAAATATAAGGATTTTAGAAGCTTAAATCTTACTTTCTACCTCATTCTCCATACAAATATCCTCCTCCATTCTATGCATTCAATATAACTATGATTTGTGGTTAAGTCAATATGTCAGATAATTTTATGATGATTGGGTAAATATTATTCAGAGATGAGCCAAGTGAAATGCTCTGATTATATTTGTTTCTTGTATAAACGTCTCTTCCTCTGGAGTTAACAGTTGCCTAGGATAGTTTTTCCTTAATTGCTTTTTTAACCTATATTGAATTGCTCTGTTAACTTGATGATTCTGGGAACTGTTTTCTGGAATTCATTTTTCTGCATGGTTCCAGATTAAAGTCATCCAAAAGAGAGCCTCGTGCAAGATCTTAGAGGTAGAGATGAAACTCTGAGCACTGGTTTTCAAAGATCCTTTCGCGGACAGAATGATGACAGATAAACACGGTTTGGGCTTGCTTTCCTCTGCTTCCTGTCCAGTTCTTCTTCTAGACTACAGGCTTTACTGACTGCACGTCCAGCACCAGATGCAGTATCAACACAGAACTTCCCACAGACCTCTCCACAGGCTCCCCTCTTGGGGACCCACTTCAATGGCTAGACATACTTGGCTTCTTAAATTTTCCTACAAGCTCCAACTTGTTCGCCTGTACCAGGGTTTTAGGAGGGCTGGTTAGTAGCTTAATTCTCTAGTTCTTTAATGCCCCTCCTAGACTTCACATTCCCAGCTTGTCTGGCTGTATGGCTTAATTCCAGTAATGGCTTAATTCCCTGTATGGCTAATTCCAGTAATTATCCCTGAACACACATCATAGTGGTGTTTTTCTCTCTCTGAACCTTAACTGAAATTCTATTACAATTATTTCCCCAAACTCTTGCAAGAATTATAGATCTCTAACAATACCCATATGCATTAGATAATTTATTATTTCACTTCTTTTATTTTCCTTAAAGATTCCCTTTTAGGTCCTTCTGTTCTGATTCTGTGTGGACTGGCTGCTCTCAAAGTCTGATGCACTTATGCTACCTGGGATTATTCACCTTTATGCTGGGAATTCCCTTCACATCTCTTTCCTTTCCAGGTTAGGGAAGTTTTCAGCTATTATTTCTTCAAATAAGTTCTCTGCCCCTTTCTCTTTCTCTTCTCCTTCTGGGACCCCTATAATGCAAAGTTGATATGCTTGATGTTGTCCCTGAGGTCTCTTAAACACTGTCCTCATTTTTTTTAATTCTTTTTTCTGTTCAGGTTGGATGATTTCCACTACTCTGTCTTCCAGTTCACTAATCTGTTCCTCTGTATCATCTCATCTACTGTTGATTCCTTCTAGTGTATTTTTAATTTCAGTACTTATATTCCTCAGCTCTGTTTGATCCTTATTTATATTTTCCAGTTCTCTGTCAAAATTATCACTGTGTTCATCCATTCTTCTTCTGAATTTGTTGAGAATTTTTATGATCATTAACTTGAACTCTTTATCAGGTAGATTGCTTATCTCCACTTCCTTTAGTTCTTTTTCTGAGGTTTTGTCTTGTTCCTTCATTTGGAAAATATTCCTCTGTCTCCTCATTTTGCCTAATACTCTGTGTTTATTTCTATGTATTAGGTAGGTCAGTTACATTTTCCAGTCTTGGGGAAGTGGCCTTATGTAGGAGATGTCCTATGTGACTCAATAGCACACTCTACTCTGGTCTCCAGAGCTCTATGCTCTAGGGCTCCTCGCCATGTAGGCTGTATGGGCCTTTCTGTTATGGCAGGATTGTCTACTGTGTATGCCCTTGTAGGTGAGGCTGGCCCCTGGTCTGGTTGGCTGCCAGGCTGTGCCTCAGGCAGTAGCTACTGGCCAGCTGGTGAATAGGACCCAGTCCTAGAGTGGCTGGCTGTGTGTCTCAGGGGTCCCAGGGCTTGTGCCTGACAACTTGTGGGTGAAGCTGGGTCCCAAGGCAGCTGGTTGCAGGGCCTACGGCTGGTACTATCCTACTGATGGGTAGAGTAGCTGGCTGCAGGGCCTGGCTGCAGGGTCAAGGGGAGTACAAAACTGGTACTGACCCTCTGGTGGTCTGGAAGCCTCCCAATATTAATACGCTAGAGGGAAGACTCCAAAATGGACCCATGCCAGAACCCATGTCCTCATGACAAAATGAGCTCCCAAAAATGGCTGCTACAAGTGTCTACATCTCCAGCAGGAGTCTCAGTTGCCTCCTGACTCTCCCAGAGGCTCTCCAAGATCAGCAAGTGTGCCTGATCCAGGCTCCTTTCAAATTACTCTCTGTGCTCTGATACTTGGAACCTGTTTAAAGCTGGAGTCTCTGTTTCCTACAGCCCTCTGTCTCTCCGATAAGCAAGCTCAAGTGGCCTTCAAAGCCAGACTTTTGGAGGTTCATCTTCTTGGTGTAGGACCCCTGGGCTGGGGAGCTCAATGTGTGGCTTGGACCCCTCGTTCCTGTGGGAGAACCTCTGCTATTGTGATTATCCTCCTATTTAAGGGTCACTTACCCAGAGGTATAGGTCTTGACTATACTGCATCTCTGCCCCTCCTACCTGTCTTGTTGTGGTTCTTTCTCTATATCTTTTGTTGTAGAGAATCTTTTCTGCTAGTCTTTGGGTCATTCACATATATAGTTACTTTGTAAATAGCTGTAATTTTGGTGTGCATGTGGGAGGAGATGAGCTCGGGGTTTTCCACCATCTGGTCCACACCTCTCCAATTCTCCATTCTTAAAGACTTCATATTTTTCATCTCACTGCCTTTTCATTCTATTTTCTATGAAATCTCCTCAAATTTATCTTCTAAACTTCTAAAAAAATTTCTGCTTTTGTGCTTTCAATTTCCAAGAGTTCTTGTTCCTCAGATGTTTCTCTTGCATGGTGCTCTGCTCCTATGTTTTGGATGTAATAACTACTCTTCCCTCCCTGAAGAAATTAAATTTAAAAACTATTCTGCTTCATGAACTTTGTCCTTTCTTCTACTAGTTTCTCTTTGTTTACATCATTTTAAAGTAGGGCACCAAGAGGTTGAGTGGATGCTCTCTGGGACAGATCGTATCTATAAAGAGGGTTCCCTGTATGGTGACTGGGCAGGGACAGCATTTTGTGATTTTCCTTTTGTTTGTTTG
Organism: Neophocaena asiaeorientalis asiaeorientalis; assembly: GCF_003031525.2. NCBI lineage: Eukaryota > Metazoa > Chordata > Mammalia > Artiodactyla > Phocoenidae > Neophocaena > Neophocaena asiaeorientalis. Next base: position 22,849,596 of record NW_020176571.1, on the reverse strand, counting down.
GTTTGTTTTCTTTTGTTCTGCTTTATTTTCTAAGGCTCATACATGGATTTAAGAAATCAGATTTATGCGCTGAATGACTTCACTTTTTAAGGGAATATTCATTCACTTCCTTATTTATGGTAAATCTGAAAAATGGTCTGAGGTGGTTATATGGAATATATCCTTTTATACACCTTCTAGATGCCTTTCAAACACTTCATATACTAGGCAATAAAAAGGCCATATTTTATTTGTATATTCTACTCAAGATAAAATAGATAATTTGACATGTTGTTGGGGAGAAATTAATTGGAATGTAAGCAACACAGAAAATAAAAACATAGGAAAAGGAAAAGCTGAGAATGAAAATGCTAAACCTTAACTGAGAGCACAAACAAAATAGTAGTTGTTAAAGGGAAAAATTACCCCTCTCCTCTCATTTAATCATTCCATTACTAAATATAATTTTATAAACAGAATCTGTGTGTTCTGACCTAGGAGTTATGACAGAACTTCTTTGCATATTTAATTCTTATTTTGAACACAAAAGAGCTAATGCTTCATTTTTGGTTGGAATTCACATCTACAAATCTTCCTTAAGAGAAAAAGTTCATGAAATTCAGTGTAGAAAACTCCAAAAGAACATGTCCTTTCATGGGTTTCATTTTAAATTAGGCGAGGGTGGCAATAACTAATAAATAATAATTTCTTTTATTTTTAAAAAGTACTCCTTATTACCACTGCTTGAAATATTTACATATAATATTTTATACTTTCTAAATGTTTTAGGTAATCCTTATTAATTTCTTTATTTACTAAATTATTAATGGGCACTGTGTGTCAAACAAAGCACTGAGGTTACAAAATGAGCAAAATGTCAATACAATCCTCTCCTCCTCAAGGCTCTTACAACTTGATAAAAGAGAAATTCAAGTTTACAGTTATCACAATTTGTTATACTACAGTGTGATACATACTAAAATGCAGACTGAGTAAAGGGTTCTTAGATCACATGAGTGAGAAAACATTACATCTTGGAAGAGGGGGTCAAAAGGACTGGTCAGAGAAATTGAATTGAAAGAAAGTGAGAAAATATAGGATGGGAAGAGGGGGATTAGGAAAGCTGTGCTAGGTAGAGGAGACAGCCTTGCAAAGCCCCACTGGTGATAGGGAGCACAAAATATTTTGGGACCTAGTAAAATGTGTTAAGTGGGTATTCAAAGACGTGGCTTTGAGATAATGTGAAGGCACAATATGAAGCTTTTTATAAGCCATGTGAAAGATTGGGGACTTCAAGCAGGGAAATAGCTTGATCAGATTTTGGTTTTAGAAAAATTGTTTTGCTTGAATCCTGGAGGCAGGATTGAAGGTGAATCAGACCAGAGGCAGGGAAAGCAGTTAGATGGTTACTGCAAAACTCTGCGTGAGAAAAGATGGGAACCTAAATTAACACCAGTGAGATGGAGAGAAGTATCCTGATTCAGAGCTGGTTAAAGAAAAGATGACTAGAATTTGGTGATTTATTTGATGTAGGGAGTGGATTATTCAAAGAAGTCAAGGTTGACAAGAAAGCTTCTGGTTTTAGTATCTGGGCAAATGGGGTAGAAGAATCAATGGATAACCTGGATAACTATGGAATACCTGAGTGTAAGTGTTCAGTCAGCACGTGGTCATGCTGGTCTAGAGGTCAGAGTCATCTGTGTTGGAGAAATCATTGGGGATGCTTTGGTAATCACATAGTAAATAAAGTTGCAGGAGTGGATAGTATCATGCATGGAAAACAAATAGAGTGAGAAAAGAAGAGAATAATTTTATGAAGTAGATTGTTGTTATATATGTGACAGATGTCATTTCACAGAGAACACTGTTAGAAATCTTGGGCTAGGATGATTAACCAGATTATCCAGTTCACAAATAATATATCTTGCATTTATGGTCCATTGATTTAATCACAGAAAGGGCTGACTTTCATAACTGTAAGTCATCAAGATTGAGAGAGTACTCTCCAAGCATATTCAGGAAAAAAACCTTCACAATATATATGAGAAAAAGTTTAAAAATAGCTTTGCCATAAGCATGGGGTAGCATTACTTAATTGAAAGATAAAGAAAATATTTCAAAAGTGTAGTATCATTTAAGAAAATATTTACACACAACATTGCTAATTGAATAGCAATTGAGAATACAGTGAAATGATCCAGTGTTTGACAGATAAGACTATCTGTTGTATCTTGGAGAAAGTATATTCAAGGTGTTTGTCTCCATTCAAACAGAGATTCCAGCAGGGATTTTGAAATCTGAGTTGGATCTCTGTAGGGAGATCAATGCTGGAGACATAGTTTGAGAAGTCATCAGTTTTAAAAAGGGTAGTAAAAAACTTGGAAAATGATGAACTAATAATAGAAATCAAACAGAAAGACATTGTCCAGTTCACATCGTTCAGAAAGAGATGTTTTCAATGCCTTTTAAAAATGGAGTCAAGACAAGGAAAACATAAGTAGCTGTCTCAATAAACAATAAATGATGAAAGAAGAGCTTGAATCCTAGTTTTCTGCCTATAAATTTTGCTATTCCACCAACAATAATAAATAGTAATAATGATATAGTTTGGTAAACTGTAGGTTATGTGGGCAACTAAAATGCAGAAACAACTCTGATAGACAGTTACTATTAAAACTATCACCAGACTTTTATTCAACTGTTAGTTTCTAAAACCATACTCCCCACCAGCCAAAAAAAAAAAAAAAGATTTCCAGAAACCTTTAGGCCGAATCACTGTTAAATCTACTTCACCAATAAGAATATTGTCTCTTTGGGGAGAAAAAGCTCAGAGCCACACAAGTAGGGGCTGATTATCAAGTGAATGGTCTAAAAATCACGTCTTGTTGTGAAGAGAGAAATTCCATCAAGAAAAACACTTCAGAAATCCAGCCAGCAGCATTTCAGGCTTTTTCTTTTTTAACAATTTAAATTTTATTACAACAAACAAGAGTTAGTCCCATTTAATTCAATATCATGAAATGTTTCAGCATTGAAATTTAAAATAAAAATGAGAGATTTAAAAAGCTAGAAAGGAAGAACCAAAATATTCTGTATTTGGAGACAATATAAAAAAATCAGGTAGAAAATTCTGTCATATTAACTGTTATAATTCTTATTGGTTATTGCTAATATATGAGAAGATTTATTTTTATAAGCTAATCTTTGTTCCAATTACATTGTTAAAATCTGTTACTAGTTTGTTAGTCTATTGATGTATAGTTGATTTACAATATTATATTAGTTCCAGGAGTACAGACTAAAGATCCAACTATTTTTATAGGTTATACTCCATTTAAAGTTATTACAAAATAAGGCTATATTTTCCAGTGCTGTACAATATATCCTTGTTGCTTATTTATTTTATACAGAGAAGTGTATCTTGCCCCTCTCCCCTTCTCTCTCCCCACTGGTAACCGCTAGTTTGTTCTCTACATTTGTGGGTCTGTTTCTTTTTTGTTATTTGCATCCATTTGTTTTATTTTTTTAATTCCACATGTAAGTGATAACATAGAGTATTTGTCTTTGTCTGACATATTTCACAAAGCATAATACTCTCTAGATCCATCTACATTGTAGCAAATGATAGAATTTCATATTATTTATGGCTGAGTAGTATTCCATTGCATATATATACCACATCTTCTTTATTGATTCATCTATTGATGGACACTTAGGTTGCTTCCATATCTTGGCTACTGTAAATAATGCTGCATTGAACATCGGGTGCATGTATCTTTTTGAATTAATGTTTTTGTTTTCTTCAAATATATACTCAGGAGTAAAATTGCTGGGTCATGTGGTAGTTCTATTTTTAGCTTTTTGAGAAATCTGAATACTGTTTTCCACAGTGGCTACATCAATTTACATTCCCACCAACAGTGTGCTAGGGTTCTCTTTTCTCCACATCCTCGTCAAAATTTGTTATTTGTGGTCTTTTTGAAGATAGTCATTCTGACAGGTGTGAGTTGATATCTCATTGTGGTTTTGATTTGCATTTATCTGATGATTAGAAATGTTGAGTATCTTTTCATGTGTTATTTGGCCATCTGCATGTTTTCTTTGGAAAAATGTCTATTCAGGTTTTATTAATTGAGTTGTTAGTTTTTTTGCTATTCAGTTGTTTGAACTATTTATATACTTTGGATCTTAACCTCTTATTGGTCATATCATTTGCAAATATTTTCTCCCATTCAGTAGGTTGTCTTTTCATTTTGTCAATTGCTTTGCTATGGAAAAGCTTCTGAGTTTAATTAGGTCCCATGTGTATATTTTTGCTTTTATTTGTTTTGCCTTAGGAGACAAAGCCAAAAAAAAATATTGCTCTGATTTATATCAGATGGTTTTGCCTATGTTGTCTGCTAGAAGTTTTACAATTTCAGGTCTTACATTTAGGTCTTAATCCATTTTGAGTTTATTTTTGTATACAGTGTGAGGAAGTGTTCAAATTTCATTCTTTTACATGAAGCTTTCCAGTTTTTCCAGCACAACTTAGTGAAGAGACTGTCTTTTCTCCACTGTATATTATTGCCTCCTTTGCCATAGATTAATTGACCATAAGGGCATGGGTTTATTTCTGGTCTCTCTATTCTGTTCCATTGATCTGTATGTCTGTTTTTGTGCCAGTACCATACTGTTTTGATTACTGTAACTTTATATTTTAGTCTGAAGTCAAGGACTACAAAACCTCTAGCTTTGTTCTTTTTTTTGCAAGGTTGCTTTTGCTATTCAGGGTCTTTTGTGGTTCCCTGTAAACCACAGTAGGATTAGTTGCTCTAGTTCTGTGAGAAATGTCATGGTTATTTTGACAGGGATTGCATAAAATCTTTAGATTGTTTTGGGTAGTATGGCTATTTTAACAGCATTAATTATTACAATGCAAGAACATGGGATATCTTTATATTTCTTTGTAGCATTTTCAAATTCCTTCATCATTGTTTTACAGTTTTCAGAGTATAGGCCTTTTACCTCTTTGGTTAAGTTTATTCCTAGGTATTTTATGATGTTATTTTCAATGGGAGTGTTTTCTTGCTTTTTCTTTCTATAGTTCATTATAAGTGTATAAAAATGCAACAGGGACTTCCCTGGTGGTACAGTGGTTAAGAATCTGCCTGCCAATGCAGGCGACATAGGTTCAAGCCCTGGTCTGGGAACATCCCACATGCCTTGGTGCAACTAAGCCTGTGTGCTACAACTACTTGAGCCTGCACTCTAGAGCCCGTAAGCCACAACTACTCAGCCTGTGCACCACAACTACTGAAGCCCACATGCCTAGAGCCCATGCTCCCCAACAAGAGAAGCCACCTCAATGAGAAGCCTGTGCACCACAACAAAGAGTAGCCCATGCTCACCACAACTAGAGAGAGCCCATGTGCAGCAACAAAGACCCAACACAGCCAAAAATAAATAAATAAATTAATTAATTAAAAAAATTAATTGGTACTGGAATGTACCTATGTTAAAAAAAGTGCAATAGCTGTTTGTGTTGCTGGGAACCCTGAGGTCTCCATGTGCTGAAGTTTGGGCTAAGCTGCTGGGGGATGTGAGCCTGTGTGGAGCCTGGCCCAGCTATTGCAGCTGAGGGCCCTGCACCCACCAGTCAGCCAGCTGCCTGTGAATGAGCTTTCCAGCCCACCCACCAGCTGACCACAGGGAAGAACCAGCTGGCCTAGGTCAGAACTGCACAGCTGAACTCCAGCATTGCAAATGAAGTAAAATGGCAAACTTGGGTTTCTTCTGGATGCAACCCTATGCTGTTCAACCCTAATGTCAGAACTTGGAGGCCCGATTTTATTCAGAGTCCTGAATTCCTGAAAAGGGCACCAGATACAGAATGAGGGGATTGTGATCTAACCCTGCAGAACATCAGATTCCTCAGAGAAAAGTGCTGTGGCCTCTACTGCTTCATGACCAGACACCCAAGGGGAAAAGATACTGAGTGGAACTTTTCCTTGGCTTGGGAATTGATGGCCTGAGCCAAAGCCGAAAACAAAGGATTCTACAGAGAAAGGACCCACGTGATTACCTTGGAGCTACCTGAATAATTCAGGATAATCTTACTACCTCAAGATCCTTCAGTGAACTACATCTGCAAAGTCAAAGAGACTTACTTACCATGTAAGGTAACATATTCACCTGTTCCATGGGTTAGAACATGGACCTCTTGGGAGGCCATTATTCAGCCAATCACAGTCATAGTTCCTTGATCGGAATCACCTTTGGCATTGGATTTGTTGAACTGCCCTCCACCTACCTGAGTAGGACTAAAGAGAATTGGAGAGGGATGTGTAACTGAGGGGGGATGGCCATGGGACAAATATCACTGACTGGTTAGATAAGGATGTGAGAGTTACCAGGACATCCAGAGAGCAGCCTTCACTTGGCGATGGGGATCCTGGAAGAAAGTAGCTCTGGGTAGGACTGCCAGGTGCAGCAAGTAAGGGATTAGGATTGGATGAAGTGGGCTGGGAGCCAGATCTCCCAACTCTATGTGGGAGCAGGAGAGAGAGCAGACCACCACCTCCCCCCACATCAGCCCCTGCTGTCACAGTCTGGATGGTTATTTGGAAGAGAAAATGTTGTATCAAACATAAGATGGGGGGTATAAACTGCATGGACTTTTAAATAACTTTTGATAACCAGAAAGCTAGATCTGCCCGAGATGTCACGCTAGCCAGTAGGGAAAGAAGAGTCAACACTTGACAGTTGGAGTTCAGTGATGAAAAAAGAAAAACTACAGTTATTTTATGTTTGTGTTACCAGCAAGGACAGGCTCTTCAATAAACTGGTTATATTTCTTCGTATCAGGGCTAGGACTCCAAGGAGAGAATGAAGAATCTTAAAAAGACTAAGTCACAGCAGCTATCTTTGCTTAAGTGCCACTTGCAACACCCCAAGAATGAGCGTTTTCCTTCTAGGGCCACACTTGACATAGTTATGTGTGGTTATCTCTGTAGTTGAATAGCATGGAGGCCCACTTCTAGCTGAGCTAGAGGAAAGGATTTTCAACTTAGCAGTCCTCAGGTAAACTTCTTAAATGGCTGTTTTTCTGGAGTGAACCACAACTGAGCCTCAAACTTGCCTGGAATGAGGCATTTGAAGATTATCTCTCACCCATCTGTAATAGCACCCTGACCTCACATTCCATTCCTGCAACTGTGAGTTCCATGGGAGGCAGTGGAACAAGGTGGGTAGCAGGGCAGATAACCCCAGGTTCTAATCCTAGTTTAGCACTTCCAGTTGTGTGACCTTGAGCAGGTTTCTGAACCTTTTATTCCAACATACCTAGTCTAAATAGGCAAAGCACAACATTCTCTTGGTAGATTTTGGGCACGCTTCAATATTTGGGGTGGTGGGGGCCACGTTACGGGACTGCTACAACCTCACTCTTGAGTTTCAAGGAAAAGAGGTCTCAGAATGACTTCTGCTACACACAGACATTTACTAGCAAGCAGGTATGAAACATGCATAGCCCCTGTTCAGTAAGCTTGATGGAATCCCAACTATTGATTCCCCATAGTTCTCCTTGCATAAAAGTCACCTCTGAGGCAAATGCAGCTATATATATATATTTTTTTTAACATCTTTGTTGGAGTGTAGTTGCTTTACAGTGGTGTGTTGATTGCTGCTATATAACAAAGTGAATCAGCTATACTTATGCATATATCCCCATGTCCTCTCCGTCGTGCTTCTCCCTCCCACCCTCCCTATCCCACCCCTCTGGGTGGTCACAGAGCACCGAGCTGATCTCCTTGTGCTGTTCAACTGCTTCCCACTAGCTATCTATTTTGCATGTGGTAGTGTGTGTGTGTCCATGCCACTCTCTCACTTTGTCCCAGCTTGCCCTTCCCCCTCCCCGTGTCCTCAAGTACATTCTCTACGTCTCCGTCTTTGTTCCTGTCCTGCCCCTAGGTTCATCAGAAGCATTTTTTTCTTTTTTTGGATTCCATGTATGTGTGTTGGCATGCAGCGGACTCTGGGTCCATCCACCTCATTGCAAATGGCCCGGTTTCATTTCTTTTTGTGGCTGAATGATATTCCATTGTGTATATGTGCCACATCTTCTTTATCCATTCATCTGTCACAACGATCAGAATGACCCTCAACAAAAAATCTCCAAAGAATAAATGCTGGAGAGGGTGTGGAGAAAAGGGAACCCTCTTGCACTGTTGGTGGGAATGTAAATTGATACAGCCACTATGGAGAACAGTATGGAGGTTCCTTAAAAATCTATAAATAGAACTACCATATGACCCAGCAATCCCACTACTGGACATATACCCTGAGAAAACTATAATGCAGCTATATTTTAGTGGCAGGATTCTGTGAGCTGTTTTGTTGGAGTCAACAATCCTCTGGAATCTGCAGGTGCACACAGGATCTTTTACAAGGGTTGATCAGCCTTGGGGGTCATTGATAAGGGTTAAGTTTCTTATGTACCATTGATGCCAGTGAGTTCTTTAAATTATGTTATTCATCCATATATGTCGAGCAAGCTGTTAACTTTACCAATGGAAACTCATGTTTAATATCCATTAGGCTAATGAAAAAACTTCAAGTGTTGGTAAGACATAAAAATACCTGAGGAGCTTATAGCAGCTCCCTCTGGAGTGAGGCCTTTTGATTAAATGCCAGCACACCACCCCTGGAGTGTATATTCCTGATTAGGGCATAACTGTCACAAGGGTGTAGCCCAAACTAACTAATACATATATTTAGAGCACGCTGTGTATGCTGAAATATTTTAAAGCAAACTACAGATGACATGAGACTTCTCACACCTTGGCTTCCTCTTCTGCAAAATGAGGGTAATAATACCTACCTCACATGGTTGTCACCAGACCGTTAAATTATGAGAAAGCTTACTATAGTGCCTGGTAAATAGTAGCAGCTCAGAAAGTGTTAGCTGATATTGTTTGCTAATATTTTGTTGAGAATTTTTGCATTCACCACAGTTATGGGCCTGTAATTTTATTAATTTGTAGCTTTTTTGTTTGGATAATGGTGGTGTCACAGAAAATATTTGGGAGTGTCCATCATCTTCAGTTTTTTGGAATAGCTTGAGAAGGATAGGCATTAGCGCCTCTTTATATGTTTGGTAGAATTCCCCTATGATGCCATTTGGTCCTGGACTTCTGTTTGCTGGGAGTTTTCAAATTTTATTACAAATTAAATTTCACTACTAGTAATCAGTCTGTTCAGATTTTCTACTTTTTCCTGATTCAGTCTTGGCAGCTTTTATTTTTCTAGAAATTTGTCCATTTCTTTTAGTTTGTCCAATTTTTGGCATATGACTATTCATAGTATTATCTTATGATTTTTGTATCTCTGTGGTATCAGTTGTTATTTCTCTTCTTTCATTTCTTATTTTGTTTATTTGGGTCCTCTTTTTTTCTTCTTGGTGAGCCTGGCTAAAGGTTTTATCAATTTTGTTTATCTTTTCAAAAAACCAGCTCTGTATTTCATTGATCTTTTCCATTTTGGGGAGGTCTCTATTTTATTTCCTCTTTGATCTGTATTATTTCCTTCCTTCTGTTAACTTTGGGCTTTTTTTGTTCTCCTTTTTATAATTCCTTTAGATGATAGGTTAGGCTGTTTATTTGGAATTTTTCTTGTTTCCTGATGTAGGCTTGTATCACTATAAACTTCTCTCTTAGGACTGCTTTTGCTGCATTCAATAAATTTTGGAAACTAGTTTTTCTATTTTCACTTATTTTGGTATTTTCTGATTTCCTCATTGATATCTTCATTGACCCATTGATTTCTTAGTAGCATGTTGTTTAGTCTCCATGTATTGTTTTTTCTCCCATTTTTCTTCCTGTAATTGATTTCTAGTTTCATACTGTTGTGGTTGGAAATAATGCTAGATATCATTTCTATCCTCTTAAATTCGTTGAAACACGTTTTGTGGCCTTGCATGTTATCTATCCTGGAGAATGTGCCATGTGAACTTGAAAAGAATGTGTATTCTCCTGTTTTTGGATGGAATGTCCTGTAGATATCTAATAAGTCCAACTCGTCTATTGTGTCATTTAATACCACTGTTACCTTATTGATTTTCCATCTGGATGATCTGTCCATTGGTGTAAGTGAAGTGTTAAAGTTCCCTACTTTTATTATATTGTTGTCAATTTCTCCCTTTATGTCTGTTAATATTTGCTTTATATATTTAGGTGCTCCTGCATTGGGTGCATGTATGTGTTAACAGGTGTAATATCCTCTTCTTGCACTGATCTCTTTATCATTATATAGTGCCCTTCTTTGTCTTTTGTTATAAACTTTGTTTAAAATTCTATTTTGTCTGATATGACTATGGTTACCCACACTTTCTTGTCATTTTCCTTTGTATGAAATATCTTTTTCCATTCTCTCACTTTCAGTCTGAGTGTGTCATTAGCTCTGAAGTGAGTCTCTTGCAAGTAGCATATTAAAATGTCTTATTTTTAAAATTCCAATTGGCCATCCTATGCCTTTGATTGGAGCATTTAGTCCATTGACATTTAAAGGAATTATTGATATGTATATACTTATTGCCATTTTATTGCTTGTTTTCCATTTGTTTTTGTATTTCTTCTCTGTTCTTTTCTTCTTTATTTCTTTCCTGTGGTTTCATGATTTCCTTTAGTGTATCTTCTGTTCCTTTTTCTCTGAATCTACTGTAGATTTTTGATTTGTGCTTACAATGGGCTTCATATATGTTGACCTATAACATATCTACTTGTTTTAAATGGATAGTCCTTAAGATCCTCAGCCTTTACTATATATTTGCCTTTACTAGTTGGTTTTTTCCTTTCCTATAAATTCTTTTTTCTTATTGTATCCTTTTCCCCCCCTATTATAGAAACCCTATTACATTCCTTTTAGGGTAGAATTAGTATTGATAAACCCTTTTAGTTTTTGTTTGTCTGAAAAGTTCTTTATCTTTTCTTCAATTTTAAATAAAAATATTGCTGAGTAGAGTATCGTAGGTTGTAGGTTTTTCTCTTTCAGCATTTTGAATATATCATGCCACTCGCACCTGGCCTGCAAGCTTACATGACCATTTTTTTTACTGCTGCTTTTAGAGTTCTCTCTTTCTCTTTAACTTTTACCATTTTAGTTATGATGTCTTGGTCTGGGTCTGTTTGGGTTCATCTTGTTTGAGACCCTCTGTACTTTCTGTACTTGGATATTTGTTTCCTTATTCAGATTTGGGATGTTTTTCAGCCATAATTTCATCAAATACATACCTCTCTCTATTTTCTCCTTCTGGGACCCCTATAATGTGAATATTACTATGCTTGATGTTGTCCCAGAGATTCCTTAAGCTGCTCTTATTTTTTAATTTGTTTTTCATTTTTCTGTTCTGATTAGGTAATTTCCATTATTGTATCTTCTTGATCACATAGGCATTCTTCTGTATGACCTAGTCTGATAATAATTCCTTCAGTGTGTTTTTTATCTCAGTTACTGTATTATTCAGTTCTGACCAGTTCTTTTTTATATCTATAGTTTAAAATTCTCAATGTGTTAGTCTATTCTTTTCTCTAATTCAGTTAGCATTCTTATTACTAATGCTTTGAATTTTTTATCTTGTAAATTGTTTATTTCTGTTTTCTTACTGTTTTTTTCAGGAGTTTTCTCTTGTTCTTTGAATTGAAACAAATTCCTTTATTCTCATTTGACTAACTTTCTCTGCATCTATGAAATTAGGTGAAACAGTTACCTTTTGCTGTCTTGAAAGGATGTGCTTATGTGAGCACATCCCTATACAGTCTCCATGTGCCCAGTGGCTTTGGTGGGAGAGATGGACCTGACATGAAAACAAGTCACATCTCTCCTCAGGGTTTGCTGGCAGCTATCCTCTTGGTAGTAGGTGGGGCTGGAGATGGAGGGGCTATGGCCAAAACCAGGTATGAGCTGAGGCTTCCACTCTGATCAGTTACCATCACCGTCCTATTGGGGGAATGGTCGGTTCCCAAGTTACTGGAGCAGAAGCCTTGAGGATCAGGTCTGGGTTGGCTAAGTTCCCATTAATTGTGTGCTTCCTCATCCCCTAGCACCAGCACTCTAGTCCCAGAGGGGAGTAGTGCTAGAGCAAGAGGGTCTGGCAAGGGGTACTCAGCACAGGCCCAGGCACAGGCCATGGCAATTCAGATGGGACCAGTGATCTGGACTGTCTCTGATGCACTGCCTGTGTAAGTGCCAGCAATGGCTGCCCCCACCTTACTCAGACTCCACTTCAGGTCTGAGCCTCCTTTGTACCTTACAGCTTATCTCTCCCCTTAGCCTCTGTCATCCTCACCCTGGTGTGGAGCTGCACTGCAGGGCAGGTGCGGCCTCTGTGGGGCACGGGCTGTGGCATTCTGGCCACAGACAGAGGTCTGGGCTGCTTCTGATGTGCTGCCTGTGTAAGTGCCAGTAATGGCTGTCCCCACTCTTCTTAGATGCTGCTTCAGATCTGAGCCACCTCTGTGTCTCATAGCCAAGCTCCCACGCAGGGCTGGAGCATTCACTTGGCTTGGGCTGGGTTGTATGGCAGGGTGGTTATGGGAAACCATCCAGCTACCCATACAATTTCCAATCCACCTTCTCTGTCCTGCTTTGGGACCAAGAAAGCAAGTGGCATGCTCTTCACAAGCAGAATCCATAGCCTTCTTGTTAGTCCCACCTGCCCTCCAACTAGCCAATGGGGCTCATCTTCCTTGTGTCTGACCCCAGGCCTGGGACAGCTAATTTATAGCTCATACTGTTCATTCCCCAAGGAGTATCTCTGTCTGTGTAATCTCCCTCTTCATCTGAGTCCCCTCCCAGAGGTACTGGTCCTGACCTGATTGCTTCTCTTCCCTTCCTACTCAGTTCTGTGTGGATCTTACTTACAGCCTTGGTAGTATAGGAGTCTGTGCCAGTCTCCAGTTAGTTTTCAGTGAGGATCATTCCACATGTAGATGTATTTTTGATATGTTCATGGGAGGTGGTGAGTTCTTTGTCTTCCTACTCTGCCATCTTGATCTAATCTCATCTATTACTAATTTTAATAGTTTTTTTAGTTTATTCTCCTGCACTTTCTAAGCAGGTGGGGAAGCAATTTTATGAGACTGACAGAATCATTTTATTTACCTCCTGGGCTTACATTAAGGACACTTTCCCTGCCTCACTTCCAGCTTTGTGGGGCAAATAACCAATTTTAAATGTGAACAATAGTTATGCACACCACTCAGAGCAACCTGGGAATCTCTCATGGATAACGCAGCACTTCTGTCAATCTAGGTTCCAAAATGACTGAATGAAGCAGAGCACTACCTAACTTGGTCCACATCATACTATGATGTAAGTAAGATTTGGGGGTTGTTAGTTGCAACAGCTAGAGTAACTAACCTTCACCAACACATAAACTAACATGACATATAGAAGATATGTACAGAGATAAAATTTAAAATTTACTAAAAAAGCTATACCCTATTAGAGATGTAATGATTCTATATTTTAAAAAATATAAAATAAATAAAAGATTAATATATAAATCCATACAATCCCAATGAAAATCCTAAAGTAATATGAAAATTTTAATGTTAAATAAGAAATTCATAATAGATAATTCTGAGAAGACTAAGAAGGGGGAACATTTACCCTTCAGATACAAAAACACATTTTAAAGCTATGCAAATCAATACAGGGCTATGATTTTGCAGGATTATTCAGTGAAATATAATACAAAGCAAAGAAAATATGGATGTGTATATAAAAATTTAATTTATGATAAAAGTAGCATTTAAGTCAGAATGGACTATTAAATAAAAGCTATTGGGACAAAAGACTAATTCTTTTAATAAATAAATAAGGTTAGATTACCTCACAGCATTAAAAAAATTACTTGACTTAAAAGTCAAAATAAAAACGCAAAGCTACAAAAATAAAATAAGAAAATACAGACTATGTTTATGACCTCAGGGTAGATAAGTCCTGCTTAAACAAGTTATAAAAGTTAAAGGTATAAATAATTAGTGTCCAGATTGTTTAAAGGCAAATTAAATCAAGGGGGGGAAAAAGAAAGCCATCCAATAAAAAATAAGAAACAACAGTTGTAAACTGAGAAATTCATAGATAAAATTAAAATATTAAATAAGTAAAAAGATGCTCAATCTCACATATAATCAGTAATATACAAATTCAGACTATAAGGTGGAACATTTTACCCCTGAAATTAGCAAGTTTTAACAAGTTTAATAATATCGTGTTGGCAAGAATTTGTATGAATTGTTGGCAAGAAAATAAAACCCCAAGAAATAGAATTACAAAATTTGTCTAGGTTTGCTAGATGTTATGGGTGAGAGAGTAAGTTGATATAGCAACTTAAGAAGGCCATTTAACAATCCGGTAGTATCTATGAAAACTGAAGATGAGCATGCTCTATGACTGAGAAATTGCACTTGGTTGCTTTTATGCTGGATAAAATTCTCAGTGTGCTCTTAAGGCGGTCTGTACAAAGATGTTTGTCTCAGTATTTTTTATATTAGTGAAAAATAAAAATGACCTAAGTGTCCATCCAATAGGAATAGTTAAATAAACTTTGGTCTATTGCTCTACATTGGTTGTAAAAAATGCCACAGGCCTAAATGTATTACATGGATATAAGGCTAAAATACATTATTCAACGTAGAAGGTGGAAGTGAGTTGGAGGCCACACTTCTGCACCTCCTGCTTGCAAGCACAGTGATGGAGATATTTGCATTTTCTGCTCCGTACCTGGTCACCAGGCTTTATGCCTATAGAGAGGCAAATCAGAACATCTGATTTGCTGGCATGGAACATGGTTGCAGCAGTGAAATCCTGGAGTAACAGTTGTGGCAACAGATTCCTGATTTCACAGATAATTAACCACAGTGGAGGCAACAGCCCCCTTGGCAGGCCAATAGTGTAATGTTCTTCTGGGAATCTTTCATAGAAGCCCAGCCTATAGACTTTTTCTAGATCATTCAGTTATGTTAAAAGCATCTAATTTTCTATATTATATATTTTTCTTTTCTTAAACTAGCTAGAGATATCTGTGATCTGCAGCTGGACGTTGACACATACAGTATTTTGTACTACAGAAGTGACTGTGGGAAACAGATTTTTAAGGTTAAGAATCTGTTTATTATTTATATGTCACCTGTTGATTTTGAGCTGGGTAGCATTAAAGGATAGGATACAGATAATCTAAAGAAAGTTAAATTATTATGTGTTCACCTGGAATAAAATGTTAATTAAAAGTGTGGTGCTGGGCTTCCCTGGTGGCGCAGTGGTTGAGTGTCTGCCTGCCGATGCAGGGGACACGGGTTCGTGCCCCAGTCCAGGAAGATCCCACATGCCGTGGAGCGGCTGGGCCCGTGAGCCATGGTCGCTGAGCCTGCGTGTCTGGAGCCTGTGCTCCACAGCGGGAGAGGCCACAGCAGTGAGAGGCCCGCGTACCGCAAAAACAAAAAAGTATGGTGTTGTTGGCAGGTCAAGTAGTGACTGTCTTTACATAATACATATGGCAAGTGAAGCACAAGGACTGTTGGATGGGGTGGTCACTTCCAAAATCCCCAGTGAAATTTTTTTAATTGCAGTATTAGGGTTTTAAATCCTTAGTCACAAGAATGATCAGAAAATTAGGACGTTTCTATGACTGTCCCGAAAACTCTGTCTCAAATCAGAGGCAGAGACAAACTTTTAAACATCTAACTTACAATGAAGATTTAATCAGTTGAAGGTGGTAAAAGTTAGGACATTGAGAAAAAGTGAACTCTAAGAAATAGAATTATAAAATTTTGCCAGATATGGAAGACAGAGAGTATCTTCAATCCCTAAATCCCACTGAGTCTTCCTGGTGCTGTCTAATGAAACAGGTCCTTCCCAACTAGAAGAAGCAGACTGATCTTACTAGAGATCATTACTTGCAAGGGAATGCCACCTTCTCCTGGAGCCTCATCCTTCTACCTATCATAGCCTCCATACCTAGGCTGAGAGTCAGACTTCAGCATTTCTCAGAGGACCAGTTGGAAAGTCAAACTGGGGAGGAAATGCTCAGACTTGAAAGGAATTATAAGGATTTACTCATTCATGTCAGAGGAAAAACTGGAGAATGTGCACAGAAATGAATACTAAGGGTTTTTAGAATAGGGTGGAGATACACAATTTGCTTCAGGCTGAATATGTTAACATTGTACAAGTGAAAGATTTTCAATTCCATCTGCTAACTAAAGAAGCTAGGGGTGTCTCTGTGCACACGATTAATCAAAGCATGGCCTGAATGGCAAATATATGCTTTACATATGTTAACTTATTTATTCTTCTTGATGACCCTATACGATAATTACTAAGGTCATCTGCAGAATGGAGAAGTTAAATAATTTAAGCTGTAGCATACAGCCAGCAACGAGCAGAGATAGGACTTAACCATTATCCCAAAAGAGCACACCAATTCTACCTAGGGTTGTTTTCCTACTTTTTACCCACAGCATACCATTTTATAGAAACCGTCTAGGAAGACACATATTACAAGCATTGGTAAAATCAAAAACTGCTTTTTCACCGTTTTTTCCCCAAGCAAAACCATCTCAATGAAAGTAAATAAACAAAAAAAGGAGGACAATAATGAGAAGGCATTAAAATAGGAGCAAAAAGTAATAAAAAAGAGGAACAAATATGAAAAAAAAAGCTAAAATAAAAAGGTATAAGAAGATAATAAATGTAAAGCAGATAAATAAAAAACATTATTCAATGTACTTTCTTTTAAAATAATAATGTGACTATATAAATTAAAAGCTCAGTCACCAGGCAGAAAAATGATGCTATGATGTCCTCCACCCTTTCCCTTTGAGAGTAAATCAGGGTTTGCTATCTGTTAGAATCATAAACTCTACTAGAGTAGGGAAGGACTTCAGAGGTCACCTAATCCTTTGATGGCCTATATCCCAAAGTGTTAAATAAGTAGTTTTCTAATTCATTTTAATAACCTACTTTCAGGGTGGTTCAGGAAATTCTCATAGATTGTAAGCAAACTGGTACCATGTACTCCTAGACATTATATAAGGGCCAAAATAATTGAAGATTTTTTCAGATAAGGAATCTTGACAAAGAGGAAGAGATTGCCCTATCTCAATGTAGGAGGAAAATAGTAGCCTAGAAATTATCTTCCTAGGCAATGTGGATGATGGTATAAAATGTCTAATAAAAAGTAAGCATTTCATTGTTATGAGAACATTTGAACCATAAGTATTTGGGGATCAAAGAAAGGAAACAGCATCCCTTTTGGCCAAGGAACAAGTTGTTTAAATGTCTGCTAACTTAGTCATATTGGTTTATTGTGGTTTTTCATCAAGACAGATTCCAGAGTCAATTTTGACATGTTTATGTCTGGTAATGGAATATTAATAGAGAAGATGTCATTTTTTCTTAAAACTGCTCATTTTGTTTACATACCCAACTGGCATTTAGTATTGCCTTACCACTTCATCTTTCATTTTCCAGATCTTGTCTCATTTCCATTTTTACAGTCCAATTAACTATAACTAACAGATTGCCTGGAAACTGTTTTATGAAAATGTGATTATACAGTGTCATAGCTATATTCTCTAAATTTGACAAGGATATATTACTCAATTGAAGAAATTCTGTATTTATATACAAAAGCATGATTACTGTAAAACCCCTGATTAATGTAAATCATCAAATTGGACTCAGTCTTTCTTGTAAAGATGTTAATCAGAAGACAAAATGATTGAATAAGAACCTTTGACCTGGATTGCAGAATAGTGAGGAACATGGGTAGTTGTACTGGGTGATGTATATTTGGGACCTACGTGTCCTTCTTTCCTAAAAATATAGAATAAAAATGCATTTAGAAAAATGTCTAAGGGAAAATAGATTTTAAAAAGCCTAAGAGAGGAGCTTCAAGATGGCGGAAGAGTACGACACGGATATCAGCTTCCTCCCCACAAATACATCAGAAATACATCTACACGTGGAACAATTCCCACAGAACACCTACTGAGCTCTGGCAGAAGACCTCAGACCTCCCAAAAGGCAAGAAACTCCCCCACGTACCTGGGTAGGGCAAAAGAAAAAAGAAAAAACAGAGACAAAAGAATAGGAACGGGACATGCACCAAGGGGAGGGAACTGTGAAGGAGGAAAGGTTTCCAAACACTATGAAGCACCTTCGTGGGCAGAGACTGCGGGTAGCGGAGGGGGAAAGCTTCAGAGCCACAGAGGTGAGCAGAGCCACAGGGGTTTGGAGGGCAAAGTGGAGAGATTCCCGCACAGAGGATCGGTGCCAACCACCACTCGCCAGCCCGAGAGGATTGTCTGCTCACCCACCAGGGAGGGCAAGGCCTGAGAGCTGAGGTTCGGGCTTCAGTCGGATCCCAGGGAGAACACTGGGGTTGGCGGCATGAACACAGCCTGAAGGGGGCTAGGGCACCACAGCTAGATGGGAGGGAGTCTGGGAAAATGTGTGGACCTGCCGAACAGACAAGTGACTTTTTCTTGCCTGTTTCCTGGTGCGTGAGGAGAGGGGATTAAGAGCACTGCTTAAAGGAGCTCCAGAGATGGGTGCGAGCCGCGGCTAACAGCGCGGACCACAGAGACGGGCATGAGACGCTAAGGCTGCTTCTGCTGCCACCAAGAAGCCTGTGTGTGAGCACAGGTCACTGTCCACACCGCCCCTCCTGGGAGCTGATGCAGCCCACCACTGCCAGGGTCCCGGGATCCAGGGACAACTTCCCCGGGAGAATGCATGGCGCACCTCAGGCTGGTGCAACGTCCCGCCGGCCTCTGCCGCCACAGGCTCGCCCCGCATCCATACCCCTCCCTCCCCCCGGCCTGAGTGAGCCAGAGCCCCATAATCAGCGGCTCCTTTAACCCCGTCCTGTCTGAGCGAAGAACAGAGGCCCTCAGGCGACCTACATGCAGAGGCAGGGCCAAATCCAAAGCTGAACCCCAGGAGCTGTGCAAACAAACAAGAGAAAAGGAAATTTCTCCCAGCAGCCTCAGGAACAACAGATTAAACCTCCACAATCAACCTGATGTACCTACATCTGTGGAATACCTGAATAGACAACGAATCATCCCAAATTGAGGAGGTGGACTTTCAGAGCAAGATATATTATTTTTTCCCCTTTTTCTCTTCTTGTGAGCGTGTATGTGTATGCTTCTGTGTGAGATTTTGTCTGTTTATCTTTGCTTTCACCATTTGTCCTAGGGTCCTGTCTGTCTGCTTTTGGGTTTTTTTTTTTTTTTTTTT
>NW_020176571.1:22669603-22830166 GCF_003031525.2 Neophocaena asiaeorientalis asiaeorientalis | reverse complement strand
TAAAAAATAGGGTTTTTTCTTAATAATTATTTTTTATTTTAATAACTTTATTTTATTTTACTTTATTTTATCTTCTCTTTTCTTTCTTTCTTTCTACTTTCTCTCCCTTTTATACTGAGCCATGTGGAGGAAAGGCTCTTGGTGCTCCAGCCAGGCATCAGGGCTGTGCCACTGAGGTGGGAGAGCCAAGTTCAGGACACTAGTCCACAAGAGACCTCCCAGCTCCACATAATATCAAACGGCGAAAATCTCCCAGAGATCTCTATCTCAGCACCAAGACCTAGATTCACTCAACGACCAGCAAGCTACAGTGCAGGACACCCTATGCCAAACAACTAGCAAGACAGGAACACAACCCCATCCATTATCACAGAGGCTGCCTAAAATCATAATAAGACCACAGATACCCAAAAACACACCACCACACGTGGACCTGCCCACCAGAAAGACAAGATCCAG
The DNA here is from genome assembly GCF_003031525.2 of Neophocaena asiaeorientalis asiaeorientalis. Taxonomy (NCBI): domain Eukaryota; kingdom Metazoa; phylum Chordata; class Mammalia; order Artiodactyla; family Phocoenidae; genus Neophocaena; species Neophocaena asiaeorientalis. The sequence goes on along the minus strand of NW_020176571.1, from coordinate 22,829,707 downwards.
CCTCATCCACCAGAACACAGGCACTAGTCCCCTCCGCCAGGAAGCCTACACAACCTAATGAACCAAACTTAGCCACTGTGGACGGACACCAAAAACAACGGGAACTACGAACCTGCAGCCTGCAAAAAGGAGACCCCAAACACAGTAAGTTAAGCAAAACAAGAAGACAGAGAAATATTCAAGAGATGAAGGAGCAAGGCAAAAACCCACCAGACCTAACAAATGAAGAGTAAATAGGTAGTCTAGCTGAAAAAGAATTCAGAATAATGATAGTAAAGATGATCCAAAATTTTGGAAATAGAATGGAGAAAATACAAGAAACGTTTAAAAAGGACCTAGAAGAACTAAAGAGCAAACAAACAGAGATGAACAACACAGTAAATGAAATTTAAAATTCTCTAGAAGGGATCAATAGCAGAATAATTGAGGCAGAAGAACGGAAATGTGACCTGGAAGATAAAATAGTGGAAATAACTACTGCAGAGCAGAATAAAGAAAAAAGAATGAAAAGAATTGAGGACAGTCTCAGAGACCTCTGGGACAACATTAAACGCACCACATTCAAGTTATAGGGGTCCCAGAAGAAGAAGAGAAAAAGAAAGGAACTGAGAAAATATTTGAAGAGATTATAGTTGAAAACTTCCCTAATATGGGAAAGGAAATAGTTAATCAAGTCCAGGAAGCACAGAGAGTCCCATACAGGATAAATACAAGGAGAAATACGCCAAGACACATATTAATCAAACTGTCAAAAATTAAATACAAAGAAAGCATATTAAAAGCAGCAAGGGAAAAACAACAAATAACACACAAGGGAATCCCCATAAGGTTAACAGCTGATCTTTCAGCAAAAACTCTGCAAGCCAGAAGGGAGTGGCAGGACATATTTAAAGTGATGAGAGAGAAAAACCTACAACCAGGATTACTCTGCCCAGCAAGGATCTCATTCAGATTTGACAGAGAAATTAAAAACTTTACAGATAAGCAAAAGCTAAGAGAATTCACAACCAAACCAGCTTTACAACAAATGGTAAAGGAACTTCTCTAGGCAAGAAACACAAGAGGAGGAAAAGACCTACAATAATAAACCCAAAACAATTAAGAAAATGATAAGAGGAACATACATATTGATAATTCCCTTAAAAATAAATGGGTTAAATGCTCGAACCAAAAGACACAGACTGGATGAATGGATACAAAAACAAGACCAGTATATATGCTGTCTACAAGAGACCCACCACTTCAGATGTAGGGACACATACAGACTGAAAGTGAGGGGATGGAAAAAGATATTCCATGCAAATGGAAATCAGAAGAAAATGGGAGTAGCAATTCTCATATCAGGCAAGATAGACTTTAAAACAAAGATTATTACAAGAGAAAAGGGCACTACATAATGATCAAGAGATCAATCCAAGAAGAAGATATAAAAACTGTAAATATTTATGCACCCAACATAGGAGCACCTCAATACATAAGGTAAATACTAACAGCCACAAAAGGGGATATTGACAGTAACACAATCAGAGTAGGGGACCTTAACACCCCACTTTCACCAATGGACAGATCATCCAAAATGAAAATACATAAGGAAACACAAGCTTTAAATGATACATTAAAAAAGATGGACTTAATTAATATTTATAGGACACTCCATCCAAAAATAAGAGAATGCACATTCTTCTCAAGTGCTCAAGGAATATTCTCCAGGATAGATCATGTCTTGGGTCACAAATCAAGCCTTGGTAAATTTAAGAAAAATGAGCACATATCAAGTATATTTTCAGATCACAATGCTATGAGACTAGGTATCAATTACAGGAAAAAATCTATAAGAAATACAAACACATGGAGGCTAAACAACACACGACTTAATAACCAAGAGATCATTGAAGAAATCAAAGAGGAAATCAAAAAATACCTAGAAACAAATGACAATGAAAACACAATGACACAAAACCTATGGGATGCAGCAAAAGCAGTTCTAAGAGGGAAATTTATAGCTATACAAGCCTCCCTACAAAAACAAGAAACATCTCAAATAAACAATCTAACATTACATCTAAAGCAATTAGAGAAAGAAGAACAAAAAAAACCAAAGTTAGCAGAAGGAAAGAAATCATAAAGATCAGATCAGATATAAATGAAAAAGAATGAAGGAAATGATAGCAAAGATCCACAAAACTAAAAGCTGGTTCTTTGAGAAGATAAACAAAATTGATAAACCATTAGCCAGACTTATCAAGAAAAAAAGGGAGACGACTCAAATCAATAGAATTAGAAATGTAAAAGGAGAAGTAACAACTGGCACTGCAGAAATACAAAGGATCATGAGAGATTACTAGAAGCAACTATAAGCCAATAAAATGGACAACCTGGAAGAAATGGACAAATTCTTAGAAATGCACAACTTTCCGAGACAGAACCAGGAAGAAATAGAAAACATGAACAGTCCAATCACAAGCACTGAAACTGAACTGTTATTAAAAATCTTCCAACGAACCAAATTGACCTCCTAGAGAGGTGGGATAGGGAGGGTTGGAGGGAGGGAGACGCAAGAGGGAAGAGTTCATATACATATGTTCATATACATATGTATATGTATAACTGATTCACTTTGTTATAAAGCAGAAACTAACACACTATTGTAAAGCAATTATACTCCAATAAAGATGTAATAAACAAAAACCTAGAATAGGGCTTCCTTGGTGGTGCAGTGGTTAAGAATCCTCGTGTCAATGCAGGGGACATGGGTTCAAGCCCTTGTCCAGGAAGATCCCACATGCCACAGAGCAACTAAGCCCACGAGCCACAACTACTGAGCCCATGTGCCACAAATACTGAAGCCCGCGTACCTAGAGCCTCTGCTCTGCAACAAGAGAAGCCACCGCAATGAGAAGCCTGCGCACCGCAACGAAGAGTAGCCCCTGCTCGCCGCAACTAGAGAAAGCCTGCACGCAGCAACGAAGACCCAACGCAGCCAAAAATAAATATATTAAAAAATAAATTTAAAAAACAACCTAGAGTAAATCTAATGAAAAAAATTGAAAGATCTTTATATTGTGCAAGGTACTAAACATTACTGAGGAAAATGAAAGAACCTACTACGCTATGTTAATGGTTATTCAATGTTGTTAAGATGTACTGATGTCAATTAATCTACAGCAAAAGAGGCAAGAATATACAACAGAGGAGAAAAGGTAGTCTTTTCAATAAGTGATGCTGGGAAAACTGGTGCTACATGTAAAAGAATGTAATTAGAACACTCTCTAACACCATGTAAAAAATAAACTCAAAATGGATTAAGACCTAAATGTAAGACTGGAACCCATAACCCTCCTAGAGGAAAACATAGGCAGAATGCTGTTTGACATAAATCATAACAATTTATTTTTGAATCTGTCTCCTAAAGCAAAGGAAATAAAAGCAAAAATATACAAATGAGACCTAATTAAACTTAAAAGCTTTTGCACAGCAAGGAATACCATCGACAAAACAAAGACAATGTACTTAATGGGAGAAAATATTTGCAAATTATATGACAGATAAGGGGTTAATAGCCAACATATATAAACAGCTCATATAACTCAACCAAAAAAACAAACAACCTGATTGAAAAATGGCTGAAGATATGAATAGACATTTTCCCAAAGAGGACATGCAGATGGCCAATAGGCACATGAAAAGATGCTCAACATCTCTAATCATCAGGGAAATGCAAATCAAAACCACAATGAGATATCACCTCACACCTGTCAGAATGGCTATCATCGAAATGAACACGAGTGACAAATGTTGGTGAGGATTTGGAGAAAAAAGAACCCTCGTGCTCTCTTGGTGGGTAAATTGGTGCAGTCACTGTGGAAAACAGTGGTTTCTCAAAAAGCTAAAAATAGAACTACTGCATGACCCAGCAATTCCATTCCTGAGTATATATCTGAAAAAAGATACTAATTCAAAAAGATATATACACTCCAATGTTCATAGCAGCATTATTTACAATAGCCAAGCTATGGAAGCAACCTAAATGTCCATCAACAGATGAATGGATAAAGAAGATGTGGTATGTGTGTGTGTGTGTGTGTGTGTGTGTGTGTATACATGTATATATATGAATTCTACTCAGCCATAAAAAAGAATGAAATTTTGCCATTTGTAACAACATGGAGGGTTTTATGTTAAATGAGGGTATTATGTTAAATGAAGTAAGTCAGACAGAGAAAGGCAAATACTGTATGATTTCCCTGATATGTGAAATCTAAAAAATATAATAAACTTGTGAATAAAACAAAACAGAAACAGACTTGCCGATATAGAGAACAAACTAGTGGTTACCAGGGAGGAGAGGGAAGTGGGGGGCAATATAGGAGTAGGGGATTAAGAGGTACAAACCATTATATAGCCTATAAAATAAGCTACAAGGATATATGGCACAATGCAAGGAATATAGCCAACATTTTGTGGTAACTATAAATGGAGTGCAAACTTTGGAGATTCTGAGTTACTATGTTGTACGCCTGTAGCTTATATGACATTGTACATCAACTATACTTCAATAAAAAAGAAAAAATTATATAGATTATCCCCAAATTGATCTATAGGTTTAATGTAATCCCAATAAAAATCTCCACAGGCCTTTTGTGGAGACTGGCAAAACTGCTGATGCGTTCGCTGTCTGAGCCAGAGGATTGAGCTGGGTGATCAGAATGGCAAGCATTATTAATCTGAAATTACCTGATGACTTTATCTTGTGATGGGAAAAGCATTTCCAGAAGGAACAGATACCATTACTTGTAGATCAGGACAAGTTTTCTCCCATAGACACCACTGAAGATGCTATGCTCATGTTTGTTTCTCGATTCTCTTCTCTTCTTCCATGGTGACAAGCCTCCCATCTGACTGACATATTGATCCCTTCCAAAACCCGTATGTTATATGCTCTGCAAACTCAGGGTGCAAATGAGGTCATATTGAATTACAACTAATAGTTCAACCTACCTCCCCAACTCCAGTCTTACTAGCAGTAAGTCATTCCTCCAAGACTTTTCTTCTTCCTACTCATTCCCAAATTACCTAAGAACTTAAGAATTTTGGGGCTCACTCCATGCAAATAATTTGCTTCCAAAAACAATGCAAGCCACCAAAAGAACTAGAGGTCATCACTGCTGTTGTTTCTGGCTGCCATGTGATGCCCTTGTCCAAAAGTGATCCTGCAGTCAATATGCCCATTATCACTGGGGCACCAAGGGAAGGTTCCAACCCAGGCTGCATAAGAACCCATGAAGGGTGAAGACTATTTAAATTAATAATCCAGAGCTCATCTAGTACTCCCAAGCACAATCACAGTGCAGGACAATTTGGAGAGTCTTCCAGCCTTAGACATATCCTGTGCTAAAATCGGGCTCCCCTGTCAAATCTTGGTACAGTGGTATGAGCCTGAGTTACCCACCTAAACAAATATTACCAACACTCGCTATTGACCCATCACCATCCTACATTACTCCCTCCTTCTATTCTCTTGAACAAAATCATTTTAAGGATGTGCTACTCAGAGTGTGGTCCAAGTATCCACAGCATCAGTTAGTTTCACCTGGGAACTTGTAGGAACTGCAAATTCTCATGCCCAACTGCTGACATTCTGAATGAAAAACTCCAGAGTAGGACCTAAGAATCTGTGTTGAACAAGCTTTCTAGATGATTCTTAGGCACAATAAACTTGCACTGCTTTAAGTAGTTTTAATATCTTTGCCTATAATGAGAACAGATGTGTTAGTATTTTTAAACAGGTTACAGTTCCCACTCGTCTTAGGAGCTATTCTATTTCTTTAAGTGCCTATTTGTACTCTGTGTAATTCCTTAATTATGCTCTTGGTAGTAGAAAGATTTGAAAAGTGCAGCCATTTTCTGAAAGAAAATTCCACCCTTGGACAAATACATACACACATGAAAATCCAAGGGATGGCACAAGAGAAAATTCACTTTTCCCTCAAGTCACCTCTCAGTTCCCACTGCATCATTTGAGTATGAGCAAAGGAAGCCATTGCTCTTAATTGAACTGCCATCTTCCACTCTCTGCTGCAATCCTCTCAAGCCTTTTTTTTTTTTTAATCCTCATTCCTTCTGCCATATAGGCCCAGTCTCCTCATTATCCAAAGTATATCCAAAACAATAAATATTTGTGTAACACAATCTGTCCCCAAGGAACTCAACAGGGCTTAATAAACCATAAAGTTGGCATTTCTAACTCTCTCCATATTCTGCTCTTGGCTATTAGAACACAGTATTTTGGACAGCAATATGCATTTTAAAAGAGTTAGGGAAGGGATATAAGCACAGATATAAAGATGCTCAATCTTTGAGCATATAATATAAACAGACCATCTAAAACAACTGCAGGCTGGTAGGAATACTGAGGGGTGGGTGTGAAAGAAGGGCACCAGCAGCCCCCCTTAGCCTTAACCATAAAAGTTAACGAAAGGCATGTTCTTACGACATCCTTTGGAATAGATCTCCTTTTTCCCCACATTGTGAAGCACCAAATCCCTCCCCAACACTCTTTTTTTTTCCCCTAATGCAATTTAGTACACAAAAAGGTCCCAAATTCAGGCACCAAAAAAATGTCACCATGCCTCCACATGAAGTTAAAACCTGACTGCATGATTTTTCATAGACTTAAAGTGTTTGCAAATGTCCTCATTTATCTCCTAATCCCAGGTCTAGAAGCCATATGAGTAGCCTCTGCATTTCAGACACATCCTCAAGTAAAACCCTCACTCACCTACCCCCCGACCTCCACCCCTCCATCTTACTCTCTCCACCAGAAAGCTGTTTGGCAAATTACAAAGAATAATGTGGTCTTTTCTGACAGTTTGGCTTGGGAGCCCTAAATGTAAACTCACATCACTGCTACCAATGAATGATTTTATTCATTTTTAGGTACTTATTTTCTTTTATTCAAATACACTTTTCAAGACACGCAGTGCCCCAGGAGGAAGTGGAAGAGGTTTAATTTCAGAAGGCAGACTTACATGACGACTTCGACATGAAAAATATTAAAAAATTACTCTGTCGAAAACTCCCATTGAAAACTGCATTCATTTTTTGCATATTCAACCCCTCAAACATCAAGGTGTATGTGGGTGAGGGTGTGTTTGTGGTTGTGTGGGCCTGGTTTGTTTAGGGAGAGGTTCCACTTCACCATTGCCACCCACTCTGTCTCAAAACCCAAGGTATTCTGAGGTGCCCCTGGGTTACCTGGAAGTGAATTCACCATACTTTAGTACCAGCAAGTCTCTCTTCAAAATGTGGCCCGGGAGTCACTAAAGGAAACCACACAGTGTTAAGACTAAACATTCTTGAGTAAGCCTCAGTTATGGCAAGTTCAACAGCCTGGCCGTTGAGAGAGCAGTTACCGAAATTTTCCAAATAAATAAAGCAAACAAGTTACTTCAGGAAGAAGTTCACATCTATATGATTTATAATACTGGGAGTTGGCCCACTGAGGCAGAAGGAACCCAGTGAACCAGCAGTAAACCAGAGGCCACCCAGGCACTCAGGGCAGCCTCCAAGGTTTTAGTTCATGTTCAATCACCTACTGAATCCTCACCAGGAGGTGCTCTGTTGGGGGAGCTAATGGTGTCTTACAACATCCTGCAAGACTTATTGGCATGAACTTTATCATTCAGCCTCTAAATGGGTTAATATTAATAGGAAAAAAAAATAGGGATCCTATTTAGAGGCCCCTGGCAGCAAGCAAATACAGAAAAAAATACTTCTCCAAAATCAATGTTTGTTTTGCTGAGGGCCTCCTTAGGTGTACCTTGGAAACAATTCTGTCTGTCTCCCACAGTTAAGTCACCCAGCAGCCTCATATGCCAGCCAGAAGTACTTAGCAGTCCAGAATCAACAGGTTGCTGCTGTTGAGCAGAACCAGAACACTGGGGCAAAAAGAATGGAAAATGTTATATGTGACGCAGCAGTCTTGATGCGTGACGATGATAAAGATGAGAGGCACCCTGAAGATCCTACCTCTCGTGGCCCCCATCCACCAACCTCCCACTAAGCACCATCTCCAAGGATCATTCTGGCCATGAGGGTAAAAACTACTGCTCTGTAGCTGGTCTCCATATGTCACCCGCAGGCACTTCCAAATCAACACACACACACACACACACACACACACACACACACACACACACACTGCATACTATGTATATTACTATGTAGGAGGACTTTATGCTTTGATGGAGCTATTAAAACATACTCAGCATTCTTGCAATCACACCCACATATCTCTCTGCCTTAGTACATATTATACATGTGTAGAATTAGACAATAAGGCACATAGAGGGCATAAATTGTATTTGATTAAATTACCCCATATGTGTTCTTGGGCAGAAAGCCTAAACTCCTGCCAGTGGACTGGGAATGAATTAATAGCACCATTCAGTTGTTCAGCCTCAGTATCTTATTCAGATTATGAAGCATCTATTAAATTAAATATAAAAATTATCTAATCATATATGTATCTATATCCCAAAACAGCCAAGTGAACTATTAGTCTAACACCTTGATATAACTTTTTAATCAGCAAATTACAGCAGCAACATATCTTCCTGCTATTGACCTACTGTTTCGAAGCTTCCAGGCAGGGATGTTCTATTTTTGGTTCACCATTATATAATTAATACACCGATGCTATTTTTACAAAAAATACGTACAATCAAACTGTAAGTTCTACCTCATAGAGAACTGGAGGCATAAGTATAGACAATGACCAGCAGAAGGAATGTTTATAAACATTTTAAATAACACTCCTAATATTTATCTCAGTGAACCCCTTCTTTGAACATGTCAGTTACATGTGTATATCTTTGAGAATATCAGGTATATACTAAATATTTATGTGTTTACGCACATAAGACACATTAAATATGTCATCCTGTTTATGACACTATGACATTCTATAGGTGGGGAGAAATAACATTGGCTACAAAGACAGAAGGAATCACTTTTTAAAACAAGAAGAATTAATGATCATGAAGGAAGAACTAAGAACAAACAATAAAACCAGGAAATGCAAGCCATTCATAAGATAAAGGCCTAAGGTTTCAGACAAGCTGAATATTCTTCAAAGCACAATATTCAGGACACAAGAAAAACTTGTTCCAATTAGAATAAGAATGTGGAAAAAATAAAACAAAATATGTCTCCTCATAGGGGTATAAATAATGAGAAAGTATTTATAGATTAAAAGACTGAAAAGCAAAAATTGTGACAATGTCAAAATATTTCATAACTTTAATGAATGAGATAGAGAGGAATATGGAGTATGGAAAGACCTCAACAGAGACATGGAAACTCTTAAGACTCTGACAAAGCAAGACTGGAGTGTTTTCTTTTGGTTTATTTACAACTGTATTTACTTTAAAAAAAATGTTCACAGAATGAGTGTTGAACTAGAGAACCCCAAGGGATAGAGTGTAGGGAACAATTTTGCAAAGGTAAGATTATATAACCTAATTACAAGTTTAAATGCAAGATCCCCAACGAGAATCACCACAGCATTGCACACTCCATACATTTTACATAAAGTCATCACAACCAAAGCAGGTGTTTGGAGAGCTAGTGGATGATAGGAAGATTGCCTCAGATAATGTGGAGCAGAGCCCTTAGATGGTCCTACGTACACATGTAGCATGAGCAAGGAAGAAACCTTTGCTTTTCTAAGCCCCTGCGATATGGGGGTTGTTTGTCACTGCAGCAGAACTGGGCCTATCCTCAAAGATACAATGAGGGTGAAAAATAAATCTCCTTCCTACGAAGTATTCTTACTGTAATTATTATATAGCCAAGATAAAGTATACAGCCATAGCTTCTGAATGCTGTTTACAGTGTAAAATGAACAACTGGTTTCATTTCCTCTGGAGATTGCAGTACTTTGAAGAGACAAAACTATTGGGGAAATAACCACTGTGTAGATGGCAATGATTGTTGGCCTCATATTAAAACGTAGACCCTGCAATTGGAAAGAAAGGCAGAGGGGAGGGTCACATAACGTGGGACATGAGAGCAGTCCACATACAATTCAAGTAAGTGTGTGCGTGATGAGGGACACCTACAGAGGAGGGCTCAGAACAAAACAGAAAATAAACAAGAACGTGCAGCACAAAGGTGGGGATGAAGACAGATCATAAATTTCTAATACAGAGACTATTCATTCTGTTTGAAAACTGAAGGATAGCCCCTCAGAAGCCTGCCTATCATTTTCTGGAAGGCATAGGTATCAATTCCAGTAACCAACCCACAGACAAGTTAAGTTGTGGTGGGACAAGATCAGAGAGATAATGAAGGATGAGCCTGGAAAAGGAGTGTCCAAGAGTTTCCAGAAGAAGCAGCAAAAGCAGCCTTTTTTTAACCCAAAGCAAAGAAGCTCAGCAAGCAGTAAAAGATGACATTACTGGTTTCTCGTTTAACAGGTGAATGAAACAGCTGTGGAGCCCCCTCAAAACTTTTGTGGTTAGTTTTGATTGGAAAGTTCAAATGGAGTATTTGCTGTTTGTTTATTCCCTACTCATTTCCACAAATAATTTAAGGGCATAGAAAAATGATCCCTAGGAAACTCCACTTGTACCCAAGTTGGTGAAGAAGGACTTCATGTTTTCCTTCCTTTTGCCTCAGTATAATTTGAAATCTGTACAAGGGGCATGTACTCGTGTACTACTTTGGAAGTTAAATGTTTAAAAACTTTAAAAAGGCTACAAAATAGACTTTGCTCCCTGTATTTAATTTTCTCCTCACCTCTGAGAACAAGATCAGACATAGAATTGGACTTGCTGGTAAAGTGGACAATTAGGGACTAAAGAAAGAAAATAAGAGAAAAATGCAGCCAAGTAACTTATCACAAATAGAAAAACCTATAAAATATGAGACAGATTACAGCTGGATTCATTCGAGTGTCTGGGGGAAGGTCAGAGGATCACAGCTGAACTGCAGCAGAAGAGTTCTTGTTTAGAAACATTTCTGATCCCACAACAGTCTTATTGGTTACAAGTGCACAGAAGCAGAGACTGGAGGTGGTCAGATCTAGATGTGACTCCTGCTTCACTGCATTCTAGCCAGGAATCTTGGTAAGTATTCTGAGCATTCTGAACATGTTTTTTCTCCTATAAAATAGAGATATTTAACATATATCTTGAGAGGCTGCTGTGAGGAGCAAATGTGCTGGTAAATATAAAACACGGAGAAGATCATCAGTAAATGGTAACGATCCCCATCAACAGCCTCTTTGAGAAAGAAAGATGTAGATTAAAAACATCGAGTGAGAATCTAAGAAAGAATATGACTGTAAAACCCTCTCTTCAACATCTGCCTGGATTCTCTAAAAACACCTTGTGAAGCAGAAAATAAATTGTGTGGCAAAAGGAAAAAAGATAAATGGAATAATCTAATGTGAAAAAGAAGGCTAGGGCTTCCCTGGTGGCGCAGTGGTTGGGAGTCCGCCTGCCGATGCAGGGGACACGGGTTCGTATCCCGATCCGGGAAGATCCCACATGCCGCGGAGCGGCTGGGCCCGTGAGCCATGGCCACTGAGCCTGCGCGTCTGGAGCCTGTGCTCTGCAACGGGAGAGGTCACAACAGTGAGCGGCCCACATATCGCAAAAAAAAAAAAAAAAAAAAAGAAGGCTAATCAAGAGCCCTAATCACTCTCAAAATATATAAATGAGCTGGGAAAAGGGATGAAAAGCCATTCTCTGAATCCATGTGAAGAAACAGATTTAAGCTTAGGAAGAGACATGAGTTTCTGAACATGAGAAGCTCTGAGTCACATGAATGAGTGATGTCTTGCAATCCTTCTCTCAGGAATCTTTGAAATAGATTGACAGCTCTAGTCTTGATGGCATGGAGTTTGCAGGGCTCCGTGCTAAAACACCTCAGGTCCCAGGATAGTCATGCAATTGAACTAGGGTGACTTTGAACAGCTTTGGGAGGAAGTGAAAAGAGAAACACAAGGAAGTTGGATCAGGAGACCACTTAAGGCATTCCAAGTGTAAGGAAAGAGGTCACAAACCCAGAGGGAGAACAGTAATGATTCAGACAAACATCCCCTTACATCAAATTTATCTGGACATTTTAAAGGCCATAAAAGCATTTTGGTAGGTAGAGGCTGAGGTGAAAAGATCTTTGAAACTTAGGTTTAAGACACAGGGTATTGAGGCAGTGACCACCCAACCCCCCAAGGGTGTTCCTAGCAAGGGCACCGGGTCTCAAAGAGAAATGATTGTTAAGGTCATTTGCCAGCAAAATTCCACCCTGTAAAGGTCTTGTCATCCCCCCTCCTCCATGAGATAGAAAATTACATTTTCTTCTTTTCGGTTGTTTTTAATTGACCTCTATCACCACACTTTCGAGAGCAGAGGGACGTCAGGGTCATAACTCAACTTGAGAACCGTGTGAAGCAAGGTGAAAGTTTTCTCAACACTGGAAAATCTAAGAATTTGTCCCAAACACAGAACTTAGAGTGCCTGACTCTGAAGAAATTGACGTTTTTACCTAAAATAACTGTTCAAACTGTACATTTGCTACATTTTATAAACATCAGAAGGACACCACTGACACCCAAGTGAAAAATCTCCACCTTGGCCAAAATGGTTTCACATAAAAACAACTGACCTACCAAGGAAAACTTTCTGCACTCCCTGTGCCCAGGGGAATTGGGGGCTGGAGAGCTTGTGCCTACTTTGCAAAGAAGCAAAGATTTTAACCCCCGATGGGAAAGATGCGTTTAGGTTGCAATGCCGCTAGCATTAGCATCTCTCCTTTTCTCCTGGTAGCCCGGTAGATACCTCCCGAATTCACCCTTTGAGCAGCCCCACACCGTGATTTGTTTGCTGTCCACCTTTTGACTTGTTCTGTATAAACATTTCCCCTCCGCCCGCCCGCAGACAGCCGCCCACCTCCGCCTGCCTCCCTGCTTGCTGGCCTCCCCTGCCCAGGCTTCAGCTGGAGGAGCGCCTTGCAAACAACTCTCACTTTGGGGCTCAGTGTTCTCCTAGGCTGCCAGTTCTTTCAGGAGGTCGTTTACACGCTTGGCTCTTACTTCAATGAGCTACTCTGGAACAGCCAGTGAAAAGTGCTTTGCTCCTGAAAAATATTGGAGCGCTTTGTTGCAAATGGTAGGTGAATCCATAGCCCCAGTCATCAAAGATAAGAGTCAACCCAACCCGATGGAACTGATGGCTGCTTAGGGGGTGATTGTGTTCCCCTAAAGTGCGACATGACAATTTCAGCTCCCAGATTATGCTTTGTAAATAATTTGTCATTTTATCCTGATTCATCAAACTTCTTTTGGCCCTGCCTACCTGGTCACCCTCTTGTTTGTAAATTGCCATGGTGTGTAACTCTTAATGGGCCAAAAAAAGACACAAAGCTAACACTTACTCAATACATCCACATAGAGTGTGTGAAGAAAAACACCTCCTTGCACACACCCGTTAGAAAAGACATAAATTTTGACAGGGGAAATATTTCCAGGGGAGCTCTGTGTATTTCTTTACTCAGTTGTAGTGGCAATATTATCGAATGAGTTTGCGTTGCCTCCAACTTAATATTTCCATTTGGTCCTTTTTCCTCTTAAGTGTACTATAAAAAGATGATTAATCAGAAAGGGAGGGTTACCTTTGATTAAGGAAGTTAATTATGAGTGGCTGACTTGATATGGGGCTCCCCTCTGTCATTCTAGTTTCTTCTCCATGGGAGAGCTAGGAAAAGGGGCCATAGGAAATACTACAAAGAAGGAACTACTGGAGCAGTAAAAGTCTTTAAAGGAAACTGACTTCCACTGCCATCATCAATAGCAATGCCAAAAATGTTTTTTTGTCTACATTTTATTGTACATTTAATGGGCCTCCAAGTGCTATACAAACATTAAGTATATTTTCAAAATCCCATGATGGATTATATATATAAGTAATCACCATAGTATTGTATACCCATTTTAGGAAGGGGAAGCTGAGTCAAACCTTAATTATAAGAAAGGAAATTGTCTTCATTATTGTTGAATTTACTCCTGGAGTCCCACAAAAAGTATTTAAAAAGAGGCAGTATGGACAGCTTTGGAGCCTGGATGTGTGGGTTAGATCCCTCGTTCTGCCTTCGTGTTAGAAGAGTGAACATGGGAGAGTATTTAACCTCTTTATGCCTCTGTTTTCTCATTTGTAAAATGGGGATAATAATGATACCACCTGTCAAATACTCGTTTTGAAGATTGAGTCAACTGTGAAAACGGCTTAGACCACCACCTTCCTTACACAGTGGGTGGTGTGTAGTAGCAGCTGTTGTTGTTGCTGTTATTATTACAGCCACATCAAAATGTCTAAACACTAAATGGAAGAAACAATGTTGAACAGAGAAAGCTCGCATGTGGTAGATACTTGGTCTCTTCAGCTTCCATTTCTGTATCTGACTGGGCTTCAAGGGCCAAAGCAGAGCATGCCCCAGATGGAGCCCATCTTTAATTTTATCCCGAGACTTCCAGCTCCTGGGCATCCTTTTTATGATGTGCTGGAGAAATGTTTTGGTAACAACCACTCTCTGCTTCACCTAAAGAGAGGGTCTAGCTGTCCTTCTACACGGCCAGTCTAAAGAACGTTCTCCCAGCTGGGATCTTCCTGACTCTTGGCCACAACTGTTCCCACCTCGGTCAGGATTGAGGGGAAAACCTAATGTTACAATCTGTTGATTGCCTTGTGAACTGAACGGGAAGACAAACTCATTTCTGCTTCTAACGCTTGGGACTTCACTTCTGGGCCAGGCCCTGTGCCTGTCACACTCAGTGGCCTCTCCTTATGGCCTGGCCAGCAAGTGTGAAATGAACTTGGCACACACCATGTGGACACGCTTTCTCAGCAAAGTTACCCCGATGTGTCCAGCCAGCTCCTCAGGGACCCTACAAGTTCTCCATCTGCCTGCAGCCTTTGAAGCATGATCTGAAAGTCAAGTAAAACCGAGTGTTCTCTGAACGTGCCCTGATTCGTATGCACACGTGTGCATTGCTTTGAGGCGGTATCTATGTTTACCATCCCTGTAAGAATGGTCAGGGGCCCTACTGTCTCCAGCCTCAGTCCTCTCATTTGTAAAACAATACTAATAAAAGGCATTCACCTCGATTGCTGGGGGGGGATTAAAGAAGGTAGGGCATCTTTTATACTCAGGACAATATTTTTTTTTGTTTGTGCCTTGATTTTATTGTTTTGCAGCAGAATGCCCAACATAGAACACAACTGCAAAGATTCAGCTGTGCAAAAGAGAAAGGATAACGTTTTAAAATGCTTAGTAAATGCCTAACAAATGTTAGCTGTTATGTCTATTTGTTTGTGCATTCTCAAATCAGATTACACAGTCGGTAATGGCAGGACCCATATTTTCTAGCGTCTTTGTTTTCAACCAAAGTAGTTTATACTGTGCTGTCGTGAGGAGAGAATGTCCATTCTGTTATGCCCCTCTGCGCAAGAACATGCAACTTTCTCTTTTCTCTACCTGTAATGAACTTTCTTAGATTTGTTTTTCTTTTTTTTTGATCTGTAAACCCCTGCCTGTTTTTCCACAATCGTCACCTTCTGCAGGGGTCAATCTGTCCAGGGTCCTTTCTAGGTTCTCTTGCTGCGGTTATCCTTATTGCAGCTCCTGTGACAAGGTATGCATTGTGTGTACATATGTACATATGTATGTATATGTATATGAAACGCTCTTTTGCTCTTCTTGAATTTCTCTGCTACATTAGAATGAGAGAATACCACAATTTCCCCTACCTCCTGAAGAGATTTGAAAAATCAGCCCTTCCTGCCCTAGAAGAGAGGGAAGCAGGCTTTCATTGGCCCAAGATTCGGCTCAGGGTTTAAGGGGGCTTCGAACCTTTTGTGAAAGATCCAGAAGATAACGAAAGCTTTGCAAGGAAGAAACAGGGCGAGGCAGGGAGATTTTCCCTTAATATCAGAGGAAAGGAAAAGCATGAGGGGACCACCAGAGGATTCCTTCAGATTCCAGGAGGTTGCCCAAGAAGGAAGAGAGCGGTGCCCTGGAGAAAGGCCTTGCTCAAAACATCCTTGGAGGACCCAGGAGGCGGCGGTGCTTCCTACCTCCCAGCAAAGACTGGAGGGAGATGGTGCCCCGTCCTGAGCTCTGGGTCTGCTCCCGAAGAACCTGCCCCAGCAGCCGAGAAGAGGGCCAGACTCCCTGTGCCCGCTTCTTGCCAGGTCAGCGGCAGTGACTCCTGGATGTGCCTCCAAAGTCCACACAGACCTCATCCGATGATGCCACTTTTATACCCCTACCCACTCTCACCACAGTCCCAGAACCATACGCCTAAGGGGAGGGCAACCCCAGGGGTGGGGTGAGGTGTGAACAAGGAGATCATCACCCCACCCACCCCCGTCCCCTCACTCGCAGATGCCTTCCGAGGCCTAGAACACGTCCCGGCCCATAGTATAGGATTTTAGT
Organism: Neophocaena asiaeorientalis asiaeorientalis; assembly: GCF_003031525.2. NCBI lineage: Eukaryota > Metazoa > Chordata > Mammalia > Artiodactyla > Phocoenidae > Neophocaena > Neophocaena asiaeorientalis. The sequence continues at coordinate 22,813,210 of NW_020176571.1, read as the reverse complement.
TATGCCACGTTGCTTTGGGGGAATAGAATCACTTATGCTAAGTCCAAGTGTGGGAAGTTATAAAGTTTCAGGTGAGGCAATATGAGAAAAAGAAATCTTATGACAGTCCAAGAACAGGAATGCTATATATCTCTGATATTTCCATCCAGTCTGTGGATTGACTAAGACCCACTTCAGGTGCTGAATCCTGGTACCAACAGGCATGAATAGTGGGCAGGGTTATGTGGGAGTAACGTGGCTGCTGGCTTTACCCTCACTAGCTTTTTTTTTCATACAGTACAGGGAAATATAGCTTTTATTTTATTGAACTTGCTTTTGAAAGCTGGAACAAACTCCGAAATCTTTCTTATTCAAATCTTTGCACCCTTTTAAGGGTGACACTCTACATTTCTATTTCCTGTCTAAGGCATAGTGTCTGCTGTTCATGAACGGGTTAGTGGGAGATTCCCAGAAACCCAGGCTGATCATTTCAGGTTTAATAGTTCCAACTCTCCTCCCAGATTCTCCTGAATGTCTCATCATTCATATGGAGACCAGAGGTTTTCCAGAATCATATAAGTGTAGTTTTAAAGTAGCAAAATGCCTTTAAGATACAATAGAAAATAATAAATGGATATATCCTCACCTAGAGAATAGCCACAGAGTAATTTATAGCTATATTACTTTCACTTTCTGTTGTAAAATAACTATTGCTATATACAAGGAAACAGTTTTGCAAGTGATAACGGTCTTATTTGATTCTGGCTGATTTAAGTAGGAATAAAAATTATTGATAGGGTATTGGGTGGTTCATAGAATTACCCAGAAGATTAGAAAACCAGCCTTAGAAAATGGGCAGGAAGAAAAAACCATGATGAAAACAACAATACAGAATCTGCCTATTGAGTGCACTGCACCGAACACCAGATGCCACAGTTTACACCACTGCTACTGCTGACATCGGATACTGCTCACAAGAAAGAAAACAGCAACCCCTAATGTCTGAGATCTGATCTGATCTGGCGTTCACAATTAAACCGTATAGTTCGCTCACAGCCACATCCATCTCAGACAAGGTCCCTGTGCAACACAAAATAGCAAACATCTCCCCTTTTGCTGAGTGAGTACCTGCTACTTCTTTACCGATTGCAGCTTTATCCTTGCTCTAGTCTGCCCTCCCTGTGGATACGATTTACTGAGACAATCTAGAATTGCCCCTGGGTTCTGACAGTAACCCTCCCTTCTTTGATCTTCCTTGAAATTATCAACCAAAGCCCAAATCCTATAACAGGTTTTTTTTTTTTCTAATACCCTCTTACTGAGACTCCCCATGGTTCTCTATGATTTGCACACTCCCTCGCTGCAATGAGTAATGCACTCAACTTCTTCAACTACAGATGTGGCCCTTGATGTTGGTGGCTGAAGGGCATTGATGTCATAGCTAGTTCCCTGCCACCACTGCCCTTAAAGGATGCTACCATCCCTACAGCTGTCTCCATAGAGAATCTCCCATCCCTGTTTCTTTGTGTCATTAGTTCCAGGTTCTAAACCCCAAGTGGGCACCTCTGATTAGCTGACACCTGTAGGAGCGGGGGGAATGAGAAATTGATGTTTTGGGATTTCTTTGCATCCCACCAAGGCTCATAGAGAAAGGAATTTCTGAAACATGGTAAGGAAGCTCAGAAAAGGTCTGGGAGAGGGAGGTAGACAAGGAGGAAGGGAGGAAGGAAGGAAGGGAGGAAGGAAGGAAGGAAGGAAGGAAAGGGGGGAAGGAAGGAAGGAAGGAAGGAAGGGAGGGAGGGAGGGGGGGAGGAAGGAGGGAAGGGAGGGAGGGAGGAAGAAAGGAAGGGAGGGAGGGAAGAGGGAGGGAGGAAAGGAAAGAAGGAAGGAAAGGAGAAGGAAAGAAAGCTTGGATGTGTTATTTTTTAAATGGCTCATATAAAAAATGACACATGAGCTAAAGAAAGAGGAAGAGATTGCATTGTACTCCCCAAACCATGACCTGAGAAGATCCCCCTCCCTCCAGGCACCTGATACTTGCTGGCGGTATAGACATGAAACCAGGGTGGAACAGTAGTAGCTATGCTGCCCTATGCTTCCAAATGGCACACTCGCTGTATTTTGGCTTCCCTTCTGTGTCAGTTAGGATTATGTTTGACTGCGTAGGTCAGCAAAACCCAAATAACAGTGGTCTAAACCAGATAAAAGTTTTTCTTTCCCATTTAGTGGCAGTTCTGCTAGCACGCACTTCCTTTTTACTTGCTGCTCCATCATCCTTAGCATCCTTAGATGTGCTCTTAAGCTCCAGGAGTACATCTGCGTGATCCTCACCTGCAAATCTTTACATCCATATTTCAGGGAACAGGAAGAAGGAGGCGACCGAGGAGTTCTCATGCTCTCCTTCTGCCTTCAAGAAGGCTTCCTGGAACCTCCACACAACACGACAATCTTATTGGTCAGACCTTGGTCACAGACCCACACCCAACTGAATGGGGAAAGGGATGCTGAGAAGTCTAAACTTTCAGCTGGGCAAAATATCAAAAGGAATGGGAGAATGAATGCTAGAGTAACACATAGCAGTCCTGGCCACAACTCATTTAACATTTTTCAGAGTATTTTAATGAGCAAACATACATGAACTATAATAACACACCTACTGGAAAAAATCTTATCACCTTCAGAAACATGTAATAGGTTGTCTCAGCCAACTCCCTGAAATGGTTTACTCACTACTCTCAGATTCACCAGTCAGCTGTAAGCTAGATCTTTAAGCCTACTGTTAGCTTTTTTCTTATTTTTCTAGATTCTGTTTTCCCAGAACTGGAGGAGGTGACAATGTTAAGTCTGACTCCTGGCAACCGAATGGAGAAGGATTAAAAAAAAAGTTTGTTTTGTTTTTATAAAGGAGATGAAAATGAAATTAACAAAAAAGAAACATGTCTACTTCATTTCAGTTTCTGCCAGAATGTACATTTGCTGTGGTATAGATAAATGGTTCTCAAATTGTGATCTCAGGGCCATTGGTGGTCCCATATGTCCTAGGTGGTCCCGTGGCCAATAACAAATATGTTCTAAAAATCCACCTAAATTTGTGTTTCAAATTTATTTTAATTTACTTGTTGAATTTAAATCAAAATGTAAGAATCAATATTTTTAAATTGTAACCTCAGTAATGATTATTAATTTGAGAAAAGACTTCTCAAGATTTGGGTGTGTGTGTGGTGGTAGAGTAGGTGGTCCAAAGGGCTTTTGCCCAATCTTCGTGTTCTACATTTTGAAAAAATTGAAACCAGAAAGTCTATCCTCTTCAGCCAAGGGTCATCCACTGGGCTACAAGACTAAAATTATCAGTTAGAGAGGACACATCAGTAAGCTTTATGTCAAAATTTGAAGCAAGATACTAGAGCCAATGTAGAGTCTATGGCAGGAGCTTTCTGCAAGAATGGACCTACAAATAGCCCATCTGGTACTGTGATATGGAGTCACTTTATGATGATACAGAGACCAACAAAGAAGACTCCCTTAAAATGTAGCCAAGGTTAAGGAAGGTCAATTTAAGTTTGAAGATTTGGATATTACTACCAAACTGGGGAGTAAAAACACACGATTGGTTGATGGAGTTGAAAAAGGAAAAAAAAAAAAAAAAGAGCATTTGAGAGTAAGAAAATTTTAGGTTTATACAGTTTTTTTCTAGAGATGAGGCCCAGAATGAGTCACACTGTTGTGTATGTCAGATTGGTTGGTCTATTAGTCAGCTTTTGTTACACAGTCTTATTTCTTATATTGCCCAACTTTCTTCTAATTCCGGATTCACCAAGTAATTTCTAATTTTATTTGGTTTCACAAATACATACCAGTTCTGACTGAGATGTATGTATTGGTGTGAGCTTGGCACTTGGGCTTTAAAATTGGCTGCTTTTAATTCATCCTTTTATTCATGGTGCTTTACTGAGCATCTGCTCTGTGCTAAATACTATGTTAGGTACTGGAGATACACTAACTCGAGGGGGATAAATTCCCATGGATCAAATTTACAATACTTAAATAAATAAAAATATGTTTCTGAATCATGGATGACCAACCTAGGTAGTGTTATTCTGTAAAGCCCTTCTTGAAATAGCTTTCCTGGCCTTACACTGGGTTCCCTTAAAATCTGAACCTAAAACAAATGTTTACGACCAGGTATTAAATTTGGGATGTGATTCTAGAAAGTAGCAATAAAAAGCAGGAGTAAAGCAGGGCAGGGAAGGAGAAAGGGTCAATAGAAGGATGCATTATTGAGTTGGCCACCAGTATGGAAAATGGAGCTTGATTCTGTGGAACTCTCTGAAGGAGCTTCATGAAATACATAGCTGGATGGCTTGCCCAGGAAACAAAATTGGAAAGCATTTATCCTTCAGTTTACATCTCAGTTTGGTCAAGGATAGCTTCACGTCGCCATTAACTTCCTTCCATTTCTGGAGTCTACATGCACAAGTGCCTGGGTCCATGAGCATCTCATGCTACAGCATCAGAGAAGCCCCAGGACAGGAAGTAAGAAGCAGGCAGCAAGATCCAGTACAAAGCACTCTCAAGTTATATCGTTATACCTGGTGAAGTGTTAAAGCAACCATAGAATTTATTGTTACAACCATGGCTGGCTGTGATAAGTAACTCTGAGAGGATTTGAAACAATGCATAAGAAATAGCCTATAAGGTATTCTGTGACCATGATAGTGATCAGTAATGTGATCGTCTTGTTCCCTATAACCCGAATGTCTTCACCGTCTCTAGCTACTACCTCCACCATCTCTCACCAGCTCTTCCATTCCTTCACCACCATCTATGTCCCTTACCACCACCTCCACCACTACCCTACCTTCAGCACCACCTCCACACCCCCAGTGAGCACCACAGCCAGTGCCTTTGCCTCTGCCAACAGTGCTGCCACCACTACTGTGAGACTGCACTGCCACCTTCATCCCCCACCACCAGATGTAAGTCAGTTACACTGTCGTTGACAGTGTCTCAAAACTCTATGCTCTGAATGTTACCTCTGAGTGTTTATATTTCTTAATAAACAGAATCTTTAGTCCTGGACTAAAAGTTCTTGTGGGAACTTAAATTAGGGAAGACTTACTCACATCCTAAATAACTGGGAAGTGTTTAAAAGGTTTTTAAGTTTTGCTACATAATAGCTTGGAACTGAAAAAAACAAAAAATAAAAAAACCAAACCCAAACTCTGTAAACCTCATATCATCAGTGCCATAAGATACTAAACAAACAATTAGAGGTTTAGACAAAATTTTATACAAGAATGTTAATTGAAGCATTGTGTAAAATGGTGAAAATAAGGAAAAATCTAATTGTCTAACAACTGGAGAATCGTATAATAAATTATGGTGCATATTTGCAAGGAACAAATAATGATATGGGACAATGTTCATATTATATTACCAATGAAAAGAATGTGATATAAAAAGAACTAGTTATCTACCCAATATCTATTCTCCATTCCCACCTTCTTTCTTTTCTTTCTTTCTTTTTTTTTTTTTTTTTTTTTTTTGGTCTGGATAAACTTATATGCATTCATTTTCCCCCCTTTTTTCTTATTAATAAAGCCTTGACATTATCAGGAGTGGCAACGTGCCCAACTAAAAGGTAACATTTGTTATCATCCCTTGAAGCTGGCTACAGGGATGATAACCCAATGCCTGGAGATAAACCATCCATCTTGCAACAGTGTGAATTAAAGCCACATGTTATGGTAGATGAGCAGGAAGCTGTAACGAGACTAGATCACTGAGGACTTCCTCCAGCAGCTAAACCAGCCCTAGACTGCCTATATCCAAACTTCTTTTGTTATGCATGAAAAGCAAAAAAATTTTGATTAAGCCATTACAGTTGGGTTTCTGTTACATAAGCCAAATGCAGTAATACCCACATGTTCTGCAACTTAAAAAAAATAGCTTTATCAGGATGATTTACATGTCATAAAATTACACATTTTAAGTGCAACTTGTTTTTATTTTGTATTTTACTTAGTTTGTATATAATTTTATAAATAGTACATATGGATCTGACATATTCTTGTTAAATAACTGCATAGTGCTTGTGGTAGTCGTTAGTGTTATCTACTGATTATTTCAATTCAGCATCAGGACACAATTCCTCTGCCCATGGAGTTAGGTGTGACCACCTAATGAAATAAAATGTCATCATAAGTGATACTTTAAAGTAGAAGCTTTAAAGATTCAATGTCTACAGTTTAGCACTTTCTATCTTTCCCTCTGTTGTAGTGATATTCTAGACTGTGGCAGCTAAATCAGTCCAGGTGCCGGAGACACCGACTGATGACACAGAGTACAAACCCTAGCTGAGCCAGGACCAATATGTACCATGAGTGAAAAATAAATCTTCGCTTATTTTACATACTGAGAATTTGAGATTGTTTTCTCATAACAGCATAACCCAGTCCATCCTGCCTGAAATTATATTACAGACTAAGACTGTATCTTCATTTGTTCAATCAAACCTATGTTGATTGCCATTTTGTTTAACTTGAATTTTTCGAATCATAAACAATACTGAAGTGAATATTTCTGTACACTTATCTTTATGCATAGTTCAATTTTTTTAGAATAGATATAGTCTTGGAGGTAGAATTGCAGAATAAAGGGATGCACACATTTTATATTCTAATAGATATTATCTACTTGCTCCCGAAGAAAGATTGTGAATATTCTCTCTCAAAAGCAGAGAGTGCCTGTATCCTAGACATAGCACCAGTAATAATATTATTATATTCACTTTTGCTAATCTGATAGACAAAATATTTTATTGTGCTTAATTTAAAATTCTCTGATTGGTAACAAAATAGGACATTTATATTCATATGCTTGTTGGGTGTTTGAATGTCTTTGTAAATTACTTGTTTCACTGCAAAGTGCTTACTTTGTTTGACCTTAGCTTTTTCCTCTTGGGTTGTTTATCTTCTTGATTTGAAGGAGCATTTACTATGGTGTGAATATTAATCTTTATATAATGTGATGCATATATTTGCTTCAACTCAGTCTTGAATTTTAATGTCTGTTGAGTACAGAACTCTTAAAATATAATGAAATTAAATCGATTGTTTTACTTTACAACTTCCGGGTTTTGTGTGTGGGAAGAAAGACTTTCCCCCACCGGACGCGCAGGCTCAGCGGCCATGGCTCACGGGCCCAGCCGCTCCGCGGCATGTGGGATCTTCCCGGACCAGGGCGCAAACCCGCATCCCCTGCATCGGCAGGCGGACTCTCAACCACTGCGCCACCAGGGAAGCCCTCCATTTACTTTTAATTCTTCTATAATTTCATTTTTTACATTGTACATTTGTAATCCATTTGGATTTTTTTGATAAATGATATGAGCTAGATAAAGCATCTTAATGTAGGGCTTTCCAAATAGACTACCAGTTTTTCCCGTAGAATTATTTCTCCTACAGATTCAAAATACCACCTTCGTTATAATCAAAATTAGTATGTATAAACAGATTGATTATGAACATTGTTCTGTTCCAATGATCAATTTCCTTATTGCTATACCAGTATCCCTTATTTTCATTAAGGAAGACCTCCATTATTTTGTACTTTTAAATTTTTTCTAGTAACTATTCTTACAATTATTCTCTTTCAGATAAGTCTGAGAAACAACTCGTAAAGTTCCATAACATAGAACATGGCATGTCCCTCCACTTATTCAAGGCTTCTTAGTTTCCTTCCTATAGGTCTTGTACATTTCTTGATCAGCATTTTTAAGGGATTACTTTTGACATCTTGTTTCCCCAGGTTACAAGACAAAATGAAGTCATTAGACTGAGGCAATTGCTTCAGTTCAAAAGCTTTGGCTTCATCCTGGTATTTAATGTTTAGAAAACGTCTACTTATTTCTTCCTCTCTACTCAAGCAAAGCATTATCTTTCAGTTGTGACAGTTCGGAATAACCCATTGCATTTGACCTGCACATCTCCTTTCATCTGATCCATATTTATGTTCTGCTGCACGAATGATGACAGGGTAGTGGATCCCAATTGGCTCAATTCTCCTCAGCCAAATGGTTCTCACATTCTTATGCTGTTTTAAATAATGGCTCCCTCTGAGTATGTTAGTTATTAAATCACAGTGAAATTCTTTTTGCACAACACGATGTTACATTTATATTAAACCCTTGAGAGCAGCAATGTAGTACATATTGCACACATGGGCCTGCAGGGCCTAAACATGTATAGGAAGTAGAAGGATAGACTCTTAGAAAAAGAGGCATCGGCATATTTTGTTAAGATACAACAGGTGAATTAGTAGTGGTGAAACAACCATGACGGGACCCCATTCCCATTCATCATTGTGATACTTTAACCACTAGGCTTTCAGAGAAAACAGAAATTCTAAAACTTGCTTTGAATTACCTATTTTAGCACAGTGTGCTTTTGAAATGTTTACAGTGATTTTTTTTGTGTTTTTTTTTTTTGCGGTACGCGGGTCTCTCACTGTTGTGGCCTCTCCCGTTGCAGAGCACAGGCTCCAGACATGCAGGCTCAGCGGCCATGGCTCACGGGCCCAGCCGCTCTGCGGCATGTGGGATCCTCCTGGACTGGGGCACGAACCCGTGTACCCTGCATTGGCAGGCGGACTCTCAACCACTGCACCACCAGGGAAGCCCCTACAGTGATTTTTGTTGAGGACTTTTTCACTTTTCCACAATTCACATGTGTATTTGTTTCTGTGCTTTTGAAGTTCTGTAAATCCAAGTAGAACATTAAGATCTGATTGAACTCATACATCTGAAATAGGAAGACAGTGTTTTGGAAGTTCTTATCTTTCTTTATTTTGCATCCATGTTTTTCTTTTTTCTTTTCTCTCTATAATTTTTTTGTTTCTTCTCATTCCTTTCATTTTTCAAGTATAAATAGTAAGACACATATTGATTCAGCATATTGATTCAGCTCCTTGGAGACTAGAATAGCTTCAGATTCAAATTAAGGCTGCATGGACAGAAATGTGAGTTTTCTTAATTGCTGGCTATGACACAACTTCCCAGAGGTTCCTGGGTTCACCATTGACCTTGTTTTATGGGTTAAATTGAATCCCCCTACCAAAGGTATGTTGAGGGCTTCCCTGGTGGCACAGTGGTTGCGAGTCCGCCTGCCGATGCTGGGGACGCGGGTTCATGCCCCGGTCCGGGAAGATCCCACATGGCGCGGAGCGGCTGGGCCCGTGAGCCATGGCCACTGAGCCTGCACATCCGGAGCCTGTGCTCCGCAATGGGAGAGGCCACAACAGTGAGAGGCCCGCGTACCACAAAAAATAAAAAAAATAAAAAAAGATATGTTGAAGTCCTAATCCCCATACCTCAAAAAGTGACTTTATTTGGAAATAGGGTAATTACAGATGTAACTAGTTAAGATGAGGTCATATTGAGTAGAGTGGACTCTAATCCTATGTGACTGGCGTCCTTATAAGAAGACCACCATGTGAAGACACAGAGATACAAGGAGAACACCCTGTGAAGATAAAGCAGAGATTGGAGTGATGCTTCTACAAGTCAAGGAATGCCAAGGATTGCCAGCTGTCACCAGAAATGGGGACATAGGCATGAAATAGTGTCGTCAAAAGCAAACAACACTGCCAATATTTTGATTTCAGACTTCCAGCATCCAGAACTGTGAAAGAATAAATTCCTAATGTTTTAAGCTACCCAGTTTGTGGTACTTTGTTACAGCACATAAGGAAATGACTCCACCCTGCCTAAGAATATAAATTTTGGTCTTTTCTCTAGGGTGCAGATTTGGAGCCCAAGTTTAGTTTTTCCTTTCTTCTCTGCATGCTATCTCTTCATAGATCCACATCAGTATATTCTAGAACCAGACATTTTGGATATAGATTGTACTTTACTTGTTTGTTGCATTTAGGGATAAAAATATAAACCAATAAATGAGCTACAAGTCCTCAGTTTGTCTGAAATCTAAGTTTATATTCAATATTAGCTTTTAGAGTTTATCTCCCAAGCCAGTGACTACCTCCTGGAAAGAACTTAGGCTCTAAATTTCCTCCAAACCACATCTTTAGCTCCAGGCTGAACTGCCCAGTCCATACCTGTGTGAACCGCTAACTGGATCACCTAGATTCTGTGCTTAGAACACTGTGACAAGCCTCTCTCCTTAGGGACCACATCATGGATGGAAATCCATTGGTCAGGGCTCAAATGTTGGGTCATTTCATAGAAAACCTCACCTTTGCTGCACCCAGCCCTGCTCACTGTCAACTTCCACACCTGCTGGGTTTCTAACTGCCTGCCATTTGCCTTGTTATCATGATCTCTCTTTCCCGTTTATGTATTTGCAAATATATAATTTTTTAACTTGTTTAAATTCAACCCTGTCCCAACACCCCACGTTCCTCCTTGGAGTCTTTTAACTGACCTTACAGTCCTATGTTCAAAAAGTGTACCTCTCCTGGCTCACTATAAAATTGATACCTTAGAATCCCTTGTTTTATTCAACATGCATGAGATTTGACTGTGGGGGGAGGGGAGTGCGGTTATTCCCTCCAGCACACGTAGGAGAATCTTCATCACTGGAATGCATAAATATTTCATGTGCAAGCTTCTTTGTGGAAAAATTATTTTATGATCTATATAACCCCATGGGGTGCCGTTTGATCTAAGACACACATGCGGCAGCATTTTTAGTGAAGTCAGTGGAAATCTACGTGGGTCCCCTGATGGAAGGAATTAAATTCAGATAGGGTGAGATAATTTCACCAGATGCTATATATGTCCTATACAAAACTGAAAATCGTAAAATAAGATTAGCAAGAGGGAAAAATACTTGCATTATCTGATGTCCTTCACTAGGAGCCGTTCAAGGATAAGCAATAGGAATTTTTGACCAGAGAATCTTTGACAGAAAGGGGGACATTTAGAGCATTTTGGAATTATTTAGAGGTCGTTTTATAGAAGTGCTTTCTATCTCTAAGAACTCCCACTATCAATCTGTCGTTTTTTTAATTTCATATACTGCAGAATACTTCATGGGACAAAGCAGGAAAATCACCAAAGAGAAACAACCATCCTGGGATGGATTTCCAGACTTTACTCCCATCACCCACTAAGAAGTGTATTATTTTGTTGAGTAGAGCAACTGATACTTGAGTGCGTTCCCAGGGCTGGGGGGTAGGACCCAACTCATGCGGTAGCATGAGGGAGAGAAACCACGGTCTCTGCCTCCCGCTCTAGGCTTCCAAAAGCAATGTGAAGCTGACCAAAGGTTTCCCCAAGGCTGTGCCTCCAAATGATTATGCTTCCTTGATCTGCCTCTCATCTTCCTCCAAACTTCTCAACGTCCCCAAACCTTGTGCCTACACGTCCCTGAAGAGCTGTCCAAGCCATCAACTCCACAGCTCACGTGTGGAAGCATTCCTTCCCGACAGACCCTTTCTGCTGCACACTGAACTCCCATCTCATCTGGGAAGGTTGGTGGGGACAGTGTCTTCGACTTGATTTTTTAAGCCTGTTGGGTGAAGTAGTCTGAAGAGACAGCACACATCAATGCCAACATGAGCGCCAGGGCCTCATCTCACCTATACTAAGTGTGGAAAGGGCTGGACTCTCTGCTTCTGGAGAAAATGCAGCGAATCTAAAGTCACCTCATATATGAGAGGGAGGCTGTTGGAAATAGGGGAGTATCATTACAATCTGAGTTTATAAATACATAATAAGGTTATTCTATAAATTTAAGTAAGGCTTGCCCTCAGGAAGAAATCCACACACATTAGCTCAGCCCTGGAAAGGCCTCCGTCTGACATTCCAGCTCAGACCTGGCTTCTCTGGCCCCTCCCACTCTGCCCTCCAGCAAAGCTAACCTCTCACAGTGGCCAAAAGTATAGCTTCAGCCCTTCCTTTTCCCTTTAATGTCCATCTCAAGGTCTACCCCACCTCCTTCCCACCCTAAGTAATTCTTACTCTTCTTTGAAGACAAGAATTCCAGCTGTACAGCCCTTCATTCTAAAATGTCCTCCTTGAGCCCCCAAAACTCAAAAGGGGGTTCACTACCTGTGTTAACTTCAAGTCAAGCACTTGCTGTTTTATATTTCTGTTCACTGGCTTGTGTCTCCCAATAATCTGACACCTCCTTGAGGGCAGGGACTGGGTGCCAGTCACCTTGGTATCCCTAGTACCCTACACAGTATCCAGCAACAGTAGGTATCAATTATTATGTTTCAAATGAAGAATCTCTCCTTCCCCTCAGAACATTTGTACAAACAACATCATCAAGCAAATTTTCTCAGTATATTATACCTTCCCAGTTAAAGATTGTTGTGACTAGCTGGTGTCTATGAGTCACCATATTTAAACCAAGACTTGGATTGGAAGCAACAGGGGTGAGGGGAAGGTCAGATTAAAACAAAAAATCAAACCAAAACAAAAGACTCTCAACTGTAATTTTATTGTCTGTTAAATGAAAATACTGTATATAACCATATTTCTTTTCCTCACAGACTCAGGGTGAGGTTAAAAGAGATAACCCACATTTACCCCTCTGGTAGGACACCTGGTACAAAGTAAACAATAAATGTTAGTTCAAGGAAGGGAGGTATAATAGAGTCTTAGAGGTCATTTCACAGAGCGCCCTCCTCCCTCCCAGTGCAGGAAGGGCTTTGGCTGAGGGTTGGGCACCCAGCCTCAGTCAGACCACCCAATGGGCTCAAAGCAGCCCATTCTGGGTGTGGACAGTCCTTATAAAAAAAAAGTCCTTCCTCCAACTGAGGTGAAATCTGCCTCCTGCACATCCATCCTCCTATTGTCTATGTGGAGAAGTCAGATTCATTTTCTTTGGTTTTATTTTCTGCATAAGTAACATACAAATACATTCCCTTTCTTAAAAACTGAAAACATTACACTTAAACTTCTTTTCCCCACATGCTTTTTATCCCTAGAGCCCACTTCCTTTGTACGTGTCAACTTTCTAAAAGCTATACCTCTGTTTCTCTCCCCCTTCTCTGCCCATTCTATTCCAACTCTTCTTGTCCTTAAGCTAAAACCCCATTTCCTTCCTCATCTTATAAGATTCCTGTTATGAAAGTCTCCAGTGTCCTAAGCGCTTCCTCTGACCATATTCGAATCCCAGTTGTCAATGTTCACCTTTGTAATGTGTTGTCATTTCTTAAGGGTTGCTGTGAAATGCCTGTCCCTCCCAGAACAATAGTCAACAGATATTGTTAAAGGGAAGAAAGCAATTTACAAAAAAATTATTTTTAAACTATTACTGTCTATGTTAAGATTTGAAGGTACACAGAAATAGATTTACTTGTATTTGAATAGAAAATGTCTAGAAGACTACACAGAAACAGTCAATAGTCATTATATTTGGGAAGAGAGAATGAGGTATGACAAAAGACGGGGAGAGATGAACTTTTTTTTTCATTTAATAATACAGGGTTTAAATAATTTTTTGCCATGAGTATGTCTTACTTTTATAGTTTAAATTTATTTAACTAAAAAAATCTTTCTTAATATTAAAGTATAAAAATCAACACTTAAGAGATTTAAGCAAAAAAGTGCATATTCCTTCTAGTGTATATAAGCTGATTAAATCGATTAACATTTCTAAACGACTATGTGTTACGCAGAAAAAAAAGGAGAAAAGTCAGCCCAAGAAGCTCAAGAAAAAAGTATCAAGGAAACGAATGATTACAGTAAAGATCCAAGCATAGTGGAAAGGCAGTGAAGCCTCATCTGTGGACTTCAAATATCTCCACCCCGTTGGCAAAGCCATCTGCATAGAGGGGATGTAGTATAGTTGGTGCCATGGCTCATAGATTTCAAGTATTTGGGTCCATTAGCAAGACCTTCTCAAGTGTGAGATAATTGAATTAGACTATTTTTGGCTGATAACACAGTGATTACGGAGCTCCCATAACCAAGAACGGAGGGTAAATGTATTAAGAAGTGAAGTACATATATTCACCTTGGAGTGGGATGAGTGGAGAATTGAAAGATGAAGTATCCTGAATGATGACTGTTTGAACTGCTGTCATTATTCCCTCTTGTTTTTTTTTTGCGGTACGTGGGCCTCTCACTGTTGTGGCCTCTCCCGTTGCAGAGCACCGGCTCTGGACACGCAGGCTCAGCGGCCATGGCCCACGGGCCCAGCCTCTCCGCGGCATGTGGGATCTTCCCGGACCGGGGCACGAACTGGTGTCCTCTGCATCAGCGGGTGGACTCTCAACCACTGCGCCACCAGGGAAGCCCTCCCTCTTGTTTTAAATTAGCATTAGTTTCATCTCTCAAGCCACAGTGTATGTTTCTTAAAAGAAGAAAGAGGTCACATGTCTTGAGTGTCTGCTAATAGTTTACACAATTCCTACTTAACACTTACATTGAAGATATCTCAGCTGTAAAGTTCCAGAGATACTTTCTGTTATGGTCTGTGAAGGGTCTAACAGTTTACTCTGTTGGTAAGCTTATTACTGTTTCATGGATGCCAGCATAAGACATGAAACGCAAGGATCAGAGACAAAGGACTTTATTACTCAGTGCACAGCAAGAAGCTTAAGTTTCATGTTGGTTTACGTTGATTCCCATGTCCCCCAAATCCCATGGGTGACACAAGTGGGATTAGATGGATTTCTGCAAATGCATTTTGTTGAGTTACAGGAGAGGAAAAATGAACGTGGGCTATTTACCACTTTTATAGGTAAGTAAGCCTACTCTTTTCCTGAAGGGAGATATTATCTCACTCCTCAAGGTTACCACTGCAAATACAATCCCGAGACTACCCTCACTGCAAACACAGCTACAACACTAGACTATGAGAAGATTGAAAAGTGGCCTGAGTAAAGAGTGGCCAGAGTCTTGTGTTCTTGGCATAACTGGTGAGAATGTGCAGGAAAGTCAGGGCCCATGGAGGACTGCCTTTCCCAACACTTTCTAGCTGGAGATGGGGGAGGGAGATGAAAGGACAGCCAGTAATGCTCTACTTGTAACTCAGTATTATAAAAAGAAGTGTATTTACTTTGAAAGAAAGAAAGGAGGAGGGAGAGAAAGAGGGAGGGAGGGAGGGAGGAAGGAAGGAAGGAAGGAAGGAAGGAAGGAAGGAAGGGTGAGGTAAGGAGGAAGAAACTTACCACCAAAGAATACCAGAGCTACTGTTTACACATCATGATGACAGTCCAACCATACTTCAAGTCTCTGAGGTATCTCCGACAGTATCTCTCATAGAGATGTCATTCCAGGTACTCAGAATCAAGGGAAGGGAGTAAGGAGAGAGAGAAGACTCATGCTGGACTCAGTTCCTAGTCTCTGCCCATACCCTGAACTCAAGGGTCCTCTGAGATGGGAACCCCTGTTGACCTTCTGCCAGTGAGCCCCTTCTCTGTTCCCTCCTCTCAGGTACCCTTCTCTTAGGTCCCATGTTCTCTTGGAACAATTCCAGTCATTCCTTAGAACAACTAATACATATATAAAGCTAGTTCTTTATTTTTCTTCATTGTGCACCCATTGATACTTGTCCTGAACATGCTTCTAGTATAGTATTTCTAACACTAATTATTTTTTAAATTAATACATGATTCTCAAATATGGTCCTCATCCCCCCAGGATCATGACAGCCTTCCCAATGCACTGAAATGTAATACCTCTCTTCTCTTTATAAGTGCATAGACTTTATTTTTCAAATGGCTTAGACTTTCATTCATAATCATAGTAACCACAACAGTAGCTGACATGATATGATGTCTACTGAACACCAGATACTTTTCTGTAAAGTTTAATCCTCCCAGGAGCCGAATAATGTAGGTATTATTTACATCCCCATTGTGCAGATGAATAAACTCCAGGAGGTGAAATAACTCATAAGGGACAGAGTCAGAATTCAGTCTCAGGTATTTGGGATCGAGGGTCTGAGATGTTAATCATCAAGCAAAATCAAGCAAAAATTTCATTCTATTGTTTCCTCTAATTCTTTGTTATCATCATTTTCTCTTTTTTTTTTTTTTTTTTTACTGAAAAATGATAACAGAGAACAGCATTGGTGAACCTTTTGACTTTTCCATGTGCATCGAGTTGAAAAAAACTTTTGAAAACCACAACAGTAGATGATGAGATGTTTGTGAACAGGATAGATGTCTTTAATCTCTACCTCCCGGTACCTGGTCAGGCTCCTGGCACAAAATGGAAGCTCAAGGAAGGAAGGGAGAGGAAGGGAAAATGGGAAAAAATTGGGTGGGGAGAGGAGAGAAGGGGGGGAGCAGGGAAAGGGCAGAGAGTAGAGAAATACAGTGCAAGATATGCTACAAGATATTAGAATACCTTGAAGTCAGAGTATTTTGAACAAAGTCAGAAATAACTGAATACTACCCGGCAAATCTAGAATAGAGTATTTCTTAGCATTACGCTTTATCAAACACAGCCCCTGTTTTAAAATAGGAGAGCAAAGCGATATTATTCTCGATATACACTTAAAAAAAAAAAGGATTCACTCTTCCCTTAAATAAATAAATAAATAAATAATGCCAGTAACCTAGCACTCATGAACAACCCTACAACAACAAACCAGTGTGGGCAAATTAAAAAAAAAATTATTTGCAAGGAAATGAATTCATTCCCAGAGTTTCTAATATGTTAGTATAAAAAACAGTGACTACATGTTTTGTTAAAACAAGAAAAAATTGCCTTACCGTGTTTATAACTATTTTTCTAAAGGAAGTTGCATAGCCTAATGAACTGCATCTTGGACTGGGAATCAGGATCTTCAAATTCTGCTTTCTCAAACACTGTCTGGCTGTGTGGCCTTGAGTAAATTATTCACCCTCTCTGTGTTTCCTCATTTTTTAAAAATGGAGATGCCATTGACTGACTGCACAGAAGAGGTATTGTGCTCACCAATGAATTAGTGACTAGAATGAACCGTTCAAATATGAACAAAGAAGTGCTATGTCTAACCTGAAACACACATTTTAAAGTACTTGGGAGCAGTTCCCTGATTATGTAAATAAAGCAGTTCGACTCAATTGATTTTTGAAATAAATTCCAACTTTAAAAAATCAATTACTCTGAAAGCTATATTTCTAAAGCAACCCCAGAAAATTCATAATTTATTTTTGATATTGAAACTGTATACCCTTTTTGCATACTTTCCAAAAGAAGATCACCTATTTTTTTTTAAAAATATATGTTTTCAGGAAGCAGAATGAGAAATAGAGAAATTACCTTAGCATCTGTGTCCTCATCTACTCCTAGCAAACCTTATTAACTTTTGGAATTCTGACTCTGATTTATTAATGAACCACAGTAAATAGTCAAATACGACAGAACCTAGGAAATAGTTCATGCTATCCCATGAAAGCCCCACTAGGATAAGCCCATAGTGCTCTGTACATTCTTTCTGATATGTCTGTTGCTCCATTAAATTATAAAATGATCCAGGGGAAGAGTCCCTTATCCATCTTTGCACACACAGCGCCTAGCATAATGCTTGGCGTATGGATGCTCTTAAATAAATATCTGTTGAGCAAAACTGAAATTAGAGTGGGTAAGTTGGTTTCTTCAGGAGAACTGGATTGGAAATAAATTTCTTGAATTGACAGTTTTCTAACTAACAGAACCAAGAATCACAGAGAAGTTTCAGAAGCATCTTCTATCAAATTGCTGGATAAGGGAAGGTAATGAGGCATAGCTAATTTAATAATTTCAGTAACCCTCCATGAACTTTCCACTAGGCACAGATAACCTAAATTTAGCATGATGTGTGGGGCCCATGTGGCTCTATCGCCATTCTTTTTGGATAAAAATTCTCTCCATCTTCATCTCAACAATGGCAATTCTGCCCAATGCACACTTCCCTCTGGCCATATTAAACTCCTTGTTAATTTGCAAATGCACCCGGCCTTTGTCCATCCTACCAACTTCCATAAGGCTTTTCAAAGGGAATGCCTTTATATGTGCTAGTCCTTGAAACTAGCACTTCTCCCTTTTCTTTGTACATAAACACCCACTCGTCAGTAAGACCATGCTTTGTGAGGTTCTCCAAAACTCTCCCAGCTCACTTCTTTGGATACATGCCTCTACAATAACACATATTTTTATCATTTATTTACATAATTCATCAAAGGCAGACACTGGCTCTTATTCTTTTTTATGATCCCAATACTATCAGGATGCATGGCTTTTATTATGTGGTCAATACCTTTTTATGCAATGAGTTAATGTTTGTGGGTCCAGTTTTTCAAATTAATGTTCTCTCCTCAACCACTTTTTTTCTGAAATCAGTAGGCACCTGGGCTTTGGGGGTTAATAAATCTATACACTGTGGAGAGGGGAAGGGCTCATGTGAGCTTGGAAGGCTATCAGGACTCCTGATAGAGAAACCCCCTCACTGAGCCAATCTTGGTGACATGGGAAGTAGATAAGACTTGCAATTAGCCATCAGAGATTAGATTTTCTTGCATAAGGAGGTTAGCCACACAGGCTTTTGTGACAACAAAAATAGACATATGACAAATTGTTTTACAAAATGGGGTGCGTTTATTTTATTGGTTATTTAAAACAAGTAACCTCTCTCCAAAATGAGATTGTGATTATGGAGATTAGCATTTCCATAAGGAAATTCCTTCCCACACTTCTCAGGACATTTTATATGCTTTTCCAAATCCCAATCCTCAGCAGAATAAGTGGAGAAAATGAGAAAATGCAGAAAAGTGTCCTATTTCTACTGTGAGAATTAAAATGACATAGAGATGTTACTTATTTGAAGGAATCCACTAATGTCAACTCAAAGACCAGAGTGAAAAGGGCTGTCACGGTTAGTAGGCTCCACAGGGAGCCTAAGGGGAGGGAAGCTAGGTTGAGCCTGAAAGGAACTCTTGTAATTAAAAAGTGTGCTGTCACTTGAGTGGGAAACACCTTGCTTAGTGCTGTGATTGTAAACAGTGCTCCAACAACTCAGTAGCTGCCCTGAAGACCCCTAATAAAGAGGTCACTTGATCATGAATATACTCTTTCCTAGAGTGTTACGTTTCATGGAAAAAAAAAAAAGGAATGGGACACAAAATTGCCAAAGAGAATGAGGAAAGTTCAGGACTTCAGGGAAAAAACTCTTATCCTTTTCCATCCTATAGTCATTTTAGCAAAGAAAGGTTATAAATGGCTGCAAGATATCTTTACTAAAAAGAAACTGCTTCATATCAATAGAGCATAGTACCTACAACTGTGTTTTTCCAACATCCCAACATTCTACAACTTGACTGGGTTGCTTTGGTCCCTCTTCTTGTGATCTTGTTAATTCAGCAGTCAATGGTTTTTTTAGGCCCTTAGAGTTACTTACTTCTTCATAGCCTTGTGGTGTAACAAGGTCTTATACTTTTATGCAGATGAATGTAGGTGGGCTTTAGGATACTATTAACAACAGGTAATAGGTTACATTCATTGAACACTTACTGTGTGCCAGACTGGGTTTGATGCTTTACACATAGTATCTTATTTCATGTTTACAATAATTCTATAAGGTACGAGCTGTTAAAAGATAAAATGAAGCATATTAAAAATTTTAAGAGGGGCTTCCCTGGTGGCGCAGTGGTTGAGAGGCCACCTGCCGATGCAGGGGACACAGGTTCGTGCCCCGGTCTGGGAAGATCCCACATGCCGCGGAGCGGCTGGGCCCATGAGCCATGGCCGTTGAGCCTGCGCGTCCGGAGCCTGTGCTCTGCAACGGGAGAGGCCACAACAGTGAGAGGCCCGCGTACCGCAAAAAAAAAAAAAATTTAAGAGTTTATTTGCACAAAACTCTATTAGAATCTCGCAGCACCAAACCAGAAGTGGTGAGCAGTGTTCCACCTACAGGAACCAGGGCAAGATTTTCACAGAGAAGCCACGGAAGCAAAGCAAGGAAATTGACTGGCTGTAGCCAAAGCAGTTGCCTTCTTTGGAAAAGCTGAGTTGGCGTTTGTGATTGTTGATCCTTAGGTTTTGATTTCTTAACATTGAGGCATAACAGACTTAGGTTTTGGTTTACTTAGACTGCTAAGGAATTAGAACCACCTCAAATGACCTCCTTATTTAATTAACAATACTCTCTATCTCCAAAATTGCAGATAAGAACACTGAGCTTCAAGGTTACACAGCTGGTAAGCATCATTGCCGAGATTCAAACCCAGGTTTATCTGATGTCACTACCGTCTCTTACCTACCACACCATATTGCTTGTGGTCCTTGTTGCTTGTTGGTGGTGATCTTGTCCTTCTGCAGTAAAGTCAGCACATATGATGCTGTTGAAAATGTTTGAGAAGCCAGATGCGAAAGCATTTTTGCCAGGTTCAATTCCCTATGTATGCGAAAGAGTCACTGAAAATTCCTCTGATTTTCTTATCTGCTTCAAAATGATGGATCAAGGTTGTTAGTATAGAACGAGCTTAGAGACCATCCAATCTGGCACTTCTCAAATTTTAGCTGCATCAGAATCACCAGGAGGGTTTATTCACCCAAGACTGATGGGCCCCACTCAGCTCTAGAGTTTCTGTTTCAGTAGCTCTTCGGTGGGACCCCAAAATTGGCATGTCTATCAAGGTCCAGTTGATGCTGCTGCTCTGGGGAGCACATTTTGAGGACCACTGATTCAATTCAACCTCGCTTAATCTTCAGGTGAGGAAATTGAAGCCTGGGAGGATGAAGAGTTCTTGCAAAGACACTTGGCAACTAAGAAGCAGAGGCAGAATAGAAATTAAGTTATTTCCCCCTCATTATGTGGCCTCTGAAAATAACTGACAATAAAAATAGCATAGGGCTTCCCTAGTGGCGCAGTGGTTGAGAGTCTGCCTGCCGATGCAGGGGACACGGGTTCGTGCCCCAGTCCGGGAGGATCCCACATGCCGCGGAGCGGCTGGGCCCGTGAGCCACGGCCGCTGAGCCTGCGCGTCTGGAGCCTGTGCTCCACAAGGGGAGAGGCCACAACAGTGAGAGGCCCGCATACTGCAAACAAAAAAAACAACAAAAAATCTATAGCGTATGGCTTCCCTGGTGGCGCAGTGGTTGAGAATCCACCTGTCAACGCAGGGGACATGGGTTCGAGCCCTGGTCTGGGAAGATCCCACATGCTGCAGAGCAACTAAGCACACGCGGAACAACTACTGAGCCTGCGCTCTAGAGCCCGCGAGCCACAACTACTGAGCCCGTGTGCCACAACTACTGAGCCTGCCCTCCACTCTAGAGCCCATGAGCCACATCTACTGAAGCCCATGTGCCTAGAGCATGCACACCGCGACAAGAGAAGCCCCTGCTCAAAAAAACAAACAAACAAACAAAGCATATGCCTGGAGGAAGTAAGCTCATATGGCTCATATGCTGCCAGTGGAAGTATAAATTGGACCAAGGCTGATTGAAACCTATGACTCACAATACATTAGGCACTTTTAAGTGTTCACAGCATTTGACCTCATCATTTCAGTCTCAGCAGAGTAGCTTTGGAAATAATCAGAGATGAGTAAATAGTTTTGCACAAAGTTATATATCTTTGTGCAATATGCATATTATATATATATATATATATATATAACATTTTGTCAGGGAGGGTGGGGAGCATTGGTGCTAAGATTCAGCCATCTCCCCTTCCGAAGCTCACAGTACCAGTCACAAGAAACAAACAGTAATACATGTACTGTTGGTGACTGGGGCAGTAGGTGTCACCACTCCCCTGCCTCTGTCTACACTCACTTTGGTCAGGGCAAGGGCCCTTTATACTCTCACCATACTGAGTGTTCAAGTAACTCTCTCTCTTCCGGGGGTCTACAACTGTCCTCAGCTATTGGACAAGAAGGACAAACAGGCATTAATTCATCCTGCATTTGCACTGGCAATGGAGCGTGCCCGTCAGTGTCTCGTCTGCTTTTCATGTACCAGGGTCTCTGTCCCTTATCTTCTCCATCAGCACCTGGGTATTTTTTAATCTGCTCTCTAGAAATTTAAAACCAACAAAAAACCTTGTTCTGAAAATATCACCCTAATCATCTTACATTTACAATAGCGCCTATTGAAATTAGCAAAAGAGTATTTGCAGCCTTTGTTTTCTGCATCCCAAGTGAGTGACTTTAGTTGTTTAGGATGGTGGATAAGGGATTTCAGGGAAGGTGGTTGTGGAAAGGGAGTGGGGCAAATGAGGGGCCTTGGGGTACAAGGAAGAGATATAAGGGGCACAGAAAGGGGGAAAGCATTCTAATGATTTCTTCAAAGTAAATTATACCGCCAAACAAGTAATATGTACATATGTTCAAGAGTTTAAACAGTATTAATGAGTCATATTAAAAGGCAAAATTTCTCACATCTCCCTCTCCCCAAATCTTTCCCCAGAGGTGAATTGTTCAACTTCTTCAGCTTGTCACCTCCAGGGCCGCATTTAGGTTTTGCAGAGCCTGAAAGGTATTCATTCTGTGGGACTCTTTTAAAGGACAATAATTCACCTGACAGTGTGTATACATTTCCAGGTTTGGGAAGGGGCCTGGTATGAATAAGGAGACCTGAAGCTTAAGTTTCATTAATTGCATGCTTAATCTGCCCGATCTCGATAACTCTTAAGTAACCTCTACCCACTTTGAAAGGTGCAGACTTAGCTCACCCAAGATAACCTCTACCTCCTTCTCTCCTTTATACCTATTGATATCTGCTAGTTGCATTTTTAGTTCTTTGGAGATATCTTTATCTTTATGTACTATACTGAAACCCATTTCTACTTCATCAAGAAAAGTTAAATATAAGATTAAAAAGTGAATTTTCCTACACTTCTCTCTCTCTTTTTTCTCTGTCCCACCTCTGCTACCTCTGAATTTCTGTCAGCTATACCAATACTCTAAAAATATCAAACTTGACCAAATATATATATAGTCTCCATAATTAAATGTTCTGTACTATGTCAACGAAATGACTTTAAAGGCTAAAAACTCCAAAACAACATTGATAACATTATGACTATGCAAGTATGAATGACATACATAGTATGATTAGAACTTGGAAGAGAAGATGTAATCCTAGGAAACAAAATCTGGGCTTTTAAAGGAACCTTTCTTAAATGTCAAGTTCAAAAAATTCTCTTTTATTCCATTTCATCATTCACTCAAAATTTTATCATTTTTAGTTTGTTTTATATTTCTACCATAAATTTCTTGTATAGATTTTCTTAGTGTTTCAAATTATCTTTCTTTTCTTTTTCCTTTTTCTTTTTTACAGTTCTCGAGATAGTAGATAATGTGTTTCTAGTGACTACTTAGCACACCCAGCTTTTTGAAGTTGCTGTTCATTACAGTAAACTTGCTTTCTTCTTAAAGACATTCTGCCTACAACTCTGGCTTCCTTTTTTTGCCTATTCTAATTTTGAGAGATTGCTTCCCAGGCCTGCTGCACAGCAGTCAACCTAAGAATTGTTTTTATAATATTTCTCTGTTTAGAGCAACTGGACCTTGACTCTCATGTCTTCCTCTTTGTTGGATCCCTTTTTGGTTTTGGTTTTGTTTTTTAACACCTTTTTTGGAGTATAATTGCTTTACAATGGTGTGTTAGTTTCTGCTGTATAACAAAGTGAATCAGCTATGCATATACATATATCCCCATATCTCCTCCCTCTGGTGTCCCTCTCCCACCCTCCCTATCCCACCCCTCTAGGTGGTCACAAAGCACCAAGCTGATCTCCATGTGCTATGCGGCTGCTTCCCACTAGCTATCTATTTTACATTTGGTGGTGTATATATGTCCATGCCACCCTCTCACTTCATCCCAGCTTACCCTTCCCCCTCCCCGTGTCCTCAAGTCCATTCTCTACATCTGCGCCTTTTTGGTTTTGCAGTCATACATCTCCAAGCAACCTTTTATAGAAAGGAGGGAGGAACATTTTCTCAGGCCCAAATATGTCATTACTTTGTCTTCAAATTTGATTGACAGTTTAACTGCATAGAATCCTAAGTTCAAAATTTTTTTCTCAGAATTTGAAGGCCTTGCATCACTAATTCTAGCATACAGTATTCCTGAAAAAATTCTGATACAAATCGGATTGTTATTCCTTTCCATATTGCCTGCTTCATTTTTTCCCCCCACTATGTAGATTCTTTCTGTAACTTCTTTTTATCACTCGTGTTTAAAGACTTCAGTAGGGCTTCCCTAGTAGTGCAGTGGTTGAGAGTCCGCCTGCCGATGCAGGGGACACGGGTTTGTGCCCCGGTCCGGGAGGATCCCATATGCCGTGGAGTGGCTGGGCCCGTGAGCCATGGCCGCTGAGCCTGCGCGTCCGGAGCCTGTGCTCCGCAACGGGAGAGGCCACAACAGCGAGAGGCCCACGTACCGCAAAATAAAATAAAATAAAGACTTCAGTAGTCTATGCACAAGTAGGGTATTTTTTCTTTCATTTCAGTTTGATATTCTATGCTACCTTTCAATTAAAAACATTAATGTCTTTCTCCAGCTCAGGAGAATTTCCTTCAGAAAATTTTAAAAATTATTTCCTCTCTTCTATTTTCTCTGTTCTTTGATTCTGGAATTTCTCTTAGATATTTAATCTCCTGAATTATTCTTATATGTCTCTGAATGTTTATATTACATTTTCTTCTCTTGTCTTTTGCTCTGAATTCTGGATGATTTTCATGAGTTTCTTTCCAGATTTCTACTGAAAAAATTGGCCATTAGATTTTTAAATTCAAATAAATCTTTCTTGTCCTTGGATTTAATAAATTTCCCAATGTACTAAAAAACTCCTCTTCAGTTTTCTCAATTGTCTCTCTATTTTCTTCAGGGTTAAGACTTTTCTTCTCAGTCCTTCTGTGTGTGCTGTTTGCTTTCCTCAGCTGTCTTTGTTGTTCATTCATGTTGGAAATAAAGGAATTAGATTGATTGATATTAGTAGCTTGTGCAGATTTCCTCTGCTGAGGAAGAGTGTGTTTCTTCAACAGACCTCCCTGCTGAGTGGAGGGTTGTTCTTGAGCTGCGTGCACTGTTCAGAGTAAGTCTCCTGTCACCGGGAGTAACTGCAAGAGTGGCCATCATCTGCCAAGATGAGGAAAGATTTGCTATGGAACATGCCCATTCGCACCCAAATCCTGCTTCTTTCCAGGCAGCTTGTTCAACTTCTTCAGAGCATTTCTTTGGTTGTGGCCTGTGGATGGCTGCTGCTCTGTATACGCAGAGGTGGGGAAAGGCAAGGGAGAACGAGTGGGCAGATGGGTCAGGTTCTTCCATAGCAGACCTGCAATTAATACCCAGATGTGGCCCCACTTTATACTCCTGCCTTTTTACTCTCGAAAACCACGCTTGGAATTTATTTGAGGTTCAGCTAGGGAACTGGATTTCACTTGCACCAGTTTCTTCTTGTGGCGGAGGTTTCCCTACAATCCACCTGTTTTCTGTATTCTGGAAATTCATCAACATGTCTTGTCTGCTTGATGATTCTTAACCATTCCCTCCCAAATCATTACGAACTTGCTTCATTTTGTATTTAATGTCATTTTATACTATACTATAAAAGTACTATTTTGGACTTTTAAGTATCATTTCAATGATGTTTAGAGAGCTCCTGGAGTAAAATCTGCCTTCAAAGGCCCATTTTGTCTATTAAAGCTTTAACCTTAAAAAAAAAGAACTTTCCTTTAAAAGGATTTAGGTCTGTGTACACACACACACACACTGCTTATAAAAGATAGGAATAAAATGATTCTGTGAGGTAGGAGGAAGGGGAAAATCAGTAGATGTTCAATAAATACTTGGCTGATTGATTCAAAAATCTTACCCAATAGAATACAATAGTTTTGTAATAATATATGAAAAGGGCAACCTAGAAAGTTGTTACCTGATTAGACACTAATTATCTAAGGCATTTAAATAGAGCTGACTAGTGACTTCAAAGGCAGCAGAATATTTCAGCGAATGAGTTAGAACACAGCAATGTGCTCCTGATAGTTAAAATGGAACAGCTATAACCACTTTGTAAGTTTAACCTATACACATGGTCATGAAAAGTTTTGCAAGGTTTATTGCAAATATACCTTGTAAGTGAAGTTACATGAAGCAATAAAATGTAGCAGTCACTGCTTTTCTAGGCCACTCTGGAATTTACCAAAACCCTCTTTTTCTTATACAGCAGCCATTAAGCAGGGAGCCATAACTTTGTGTAACGTAATGAAATGGTAAAAGACTTTTAACCTTTTTTATGGGCTTATGAAATATTATTCCCCTGAGTCTTTGAAATCTGAAAGCAGCAGCACATTGGCAACTTACAACAATTGAAGATTCTTTTAATTAAGCACATGGCTTTGAACGGAGAAAAAAAAATTAAACAAACATTTTCCATTATTTTATTAAATGAAAGCAGTGGTTACATAGACAAGCCACATGAGAGAAGATTGGAAATTGTCACTTCAGTGACCACTCGTGAATCTTCCAAGTTCTTCTTGACATTCTAGGTTTAGGTTTCTGTGCCTTGGTCAGCTGTGTAACCATAAAATATAGTAGCTGTAAATATCCTCCACTCCTGCCATGTTCCCCCTCCCTTTACCTCTCTCTCCTTCCTCCTCTTCTTTTCTTTTTTGGAAATTTGAAAGATACAGAGTACAAAGAATTAAAAGGCAGACATTCTTATTTTTACCACTGACAAACACTATTCATATTTTGCTTTATTTTCTCTCAGTTTTCTTCCTGTGAATACATGTTCAAAGAAATTACACTACTGTATGACTACAGTGTCTTCTTTTATTTTTATTTTGTTTATTAACTTTATTTTATTTATTATTTTTGGCTGCGTTGGGTCTTCGTTGCTGTGAGCAGGCTTTCTCTAGTTGCGGTGAGCAGGGCTATTCTTCATTGTGGTGCGTGGGCTTCTCATTGCGGTTGGCTTCTCTTGTTGCGGAGCATGGGCTCTAGGCACACGGACTCAGTAGTTGTGGCTTGCGGGCTCTAGAGCTCAGGCTCAGTAGTTGTGGCGCACAGACTTAGTTGCTCCGCGACATGTGGGATCTTCCCAGACCAGGGAATCGAACCAGTGTCCCCTGCACTGGCAGGCGGATTCTTAACCACTGTGCCACCAGGGAAGCCCCTACAGTGTCTTTTTAAAATAAAAAAATAAATTAAAACTTACGGATGAAAACAGAAGTGCTCTTTAACCTCTATCCTTTTTTCAAAGTAGTCCCCATTTCTAAGGGATAATCACTATGATAAATTGGTGTATAGCCTTTAAGTCTTTAAAAAATTTTTACATATGTATGTACATACCCATAGAATAACTATGGAATTGCATTGTATATGTTTTAAAATTATACATAAATCGTAACATGTTCATTTGTTAGGCAACTCGTATTATTTATTATATAGTATGTTTTTGAGATCTATCCTTATTTTAGCTAACATAGCTATAATTCACTTATTTAAATAGCTGTATTACAGCCCAACATTAAATTCTACCTTGACGGGTATAGATATTACTAATATCAGATTGGAGGGTGTGGGTTAGTACATCTGCTATATCCTTATCTATCTTTTTATTTCCCTTAGTGTCATTTCATCTTAAGTGGGTCTCTTACAACAGCATAGAGCTAGATTCTTTTTAATATAAGAATTTCCCTCTTGAAATAAACTTACCCCATTTGCATTTATTGTGATTTATAATAAACTTTAACTTATTTATTTTTCCTTACTTTTTAAAAATTATTATTTACCATGCTTTCTCTTTGCTTTCTCTACTTTACATCTTCCTCCTTTTCTCTCTTGCAATGGAATGATCATGCTTTCTTGGACCTATTTTTCCATTTTCTGGATTTGAGCTTATAATTCTCTTTCTTTTGTTCGGTGATTACTCAAATATTTAACAGGTATTGTGGCTTGTGTTTTCTTAACAACGTCTCATATTTATCACTATACCTGTTTCCTACTTACTTAAGATCTACTTTTTTTTTTTTTTTGTGGTACGTGGGCCTCTCACTGTTGTGGCCTTTCCCATTGCGGAGCATAGGCTCTGGACGCGCAGGCTCAGCGGACATGGCTCACGGGCCCAGCTGCTCCGCAGCATGTGGGATCTTCCCGGACCGGGGCACGAACCCGTGTCCCCTGCATCGGCAGGCAGACTCTCAACCACCGTGCCAGAGAAGCCCCTTAAGATCTACTTTTACTGCCCTCCACACTCTCTTTCCCCACCTGTTTTGTTGTTTTCGGAAACATTATTTTTGTTATCAAAAATATAAAAGAAATATTGGGATTGTTGTGGTCTAATTACTTTTCATGGTCAATATTTATTTCTGTGTGCTGCTTTGTGGCCTGGGCCAAGAAAAGGCTCATGTTTTCTCATTGTGTGTGTCCGTATAGGGCACAAGACCACCACCTTCTTGCTGGCCCTGCAGTGACCAGGTTTACCTAAGAAAACTGCACTGTGGAGCCAGACATTTCCATTTCAGGGGTTGGAATACGAGCACACATTTGGCTTCATGTTTAGGCTCAGTTCTACTGTATTTCTGCAGAGAATTCCGTGCTGGGATTATGCAATGCTAACCTGGATTAATCAAATTAGTAATGGTTTGTTTGTTTAATGGATGGTGGAGAAATGCAGAGGCAGACACTCCACTGAAA
The DNA here is from genome assembly GCF_003031525.2 of Neophocaena asiaeorientalis asiaeorientalis. Taxonomy (NCBI): domain Eukaryota; kingdom Metazoa; phylum Chordata; class Mammalia; order Artiodactyla; family Phocoenidae; genus Neophocaena; species Neophocaena asiaeorientalis. Next base: position 22,784,637 of record NW_020176571.1, on the reverse strand, counting down.
ATACAATTATACAAAGAACTTCAGGCGAATTAAAGTTACATAAAAAGCAGTAGGTGATCACAGGAACTGTGGTAAGGAGAGTCACAGACGTCTTCCACTGAGGTGGATTTTGATTTGGCCCTTGAGGGATGATGGAACGAGATCCAGGCTGGGCATGGTAGGAAGAGGTAAATGCAAAGTCATGGGTATCTCAAAGAGCAGGGCCAGTTCAGAAAATGCCACAAAGCTCCACAGCACTCGAGGGAAGGACACGAGGAGAGGCGTGGCAGGAAAGATGGGAGAGGCGAGGGCAGTGGGCTGGAGTCAGGTGATGACCATCCTCCTATGCTATTTTAAAAGGCTAGATGGCGCTTCCCTGGTGGCGCAGTGGTTGAGAGTCCGCCTGCCGATGCGGGGGACATGGGTTCGTACCCCGGTCCGGGAAGATCCCACATGCTGCAGAGCGGCTGCGCCCGTGAGCCACAGCCGCTGAGCCTGCGCGTCCAGAGCCTATGCTCCGCAACGGGAGAGGCCATGGCAGTGAGAGGCCCACGTACCGCAAAAAAAAAAAAAAAAAAAAAAAAAAAAAGACTAGGTGTTTCCTGTAATGGTACCTAGCGCTTTGGCTCACCTCCCTTCCCCATCCCTGGCAATACTAAATTAGTCATCTACTTTCTCCCAGTGAGCCTAGGTGGGGCCTTAAAAACCTTTTCAACATGACACTCCCAGGGAAAGTTTTCCATTAAAAAGAGTTGGCATCTTGATTTGTCATCATTGATATCAACAATGAGAAGCCTCAAATAACTGATTCATACTTGAGAAACACAGCTTTGGTAAAGGGATGAACACAAAAGATGGAGGAAGAAGTGATTGGAGACCAGAGAGGATGGAGGGTTGCAATCAGATAGGGTAACCTATATAGAGTGGAAGTAATAAATTTGAGAACAAATTCAGCAGGTAGGCTCAATCCAGATTTGGCTCTAATAGGAAGAGGAGAGAAGAGGGTGGAAACCAAGGGAAAATCAAGGACAGCTCTGTTTAGGAGGCTTTATGACTTGGACAACTGGGTGATGAGTGGGGTGTGCCTAGTTCCACATCCCCCAGCCCAGCTGTGACTTGGGCTGTAGCTGTGGTGAACTCTTCCTGTGCGTGCTGTCAGCATACTTCTTCAAGTACATGCTAAATGCCCCTGCTTTTCTGCCTCATGGCTTTGGAAACTCCTAGCACAGAAATGCCCAGAAATGGGGGAAATTTTATGACCTTGGAGGTTGGTGGGGTAACGTCAACCAAGAAGGAAAGTGAGTTGGTGGATAAATGTCCCAGCCCCTTGTCCTCTGAAGGGACAAATCTGAGGCATTCTATGCAGTTGCTGAGGGTCCCCAGTGAGACTGAACCTCAGCTGCCGTTGGTAGTAACCAGATCAATAGCACACCCTTCCTTGGCCTCTCCTCCTTTCCTGGCTTTTTCTAACTCCACACTCCTACTTCTGGGATGACCCCTCAGATAAGCCACATGCATCTTAGTCCTTGTTGAACGCTATGCTTTGGGGTCATCCAATAAAGACTGTGATGAAAATGCCTGTATTTGAAAGGGATGGAGACTTCAAGAGAAGGCTAGGCATGGAGATTGTAGAGGGGAAAGTAAAGCAGTTAGTTTGGGAAATGGGAAATGGGAAGTTCCTGTTGGGATTCCAAGCATTAAGGAACAGAGAATAGCAGTCATGGCAAGATGGCAAGTTAATGGACAAAAAGAAATTATATTTTACTAGTCAATGTCATCTGTGTTGTATTTGAGTTGCTTTTTTTTCTGTTATGTGATGAACAGGTAGTAGTTGAAGTCTGAAAGTGGATGAAGTCTTATGGCAAAAGCTAATTCATCCTGAAAAAAAAAAAAAAACCAAAGGCATGAACTAAAACTCCGAGAAAGGTTTATGGAGCCTGGTGCCCTGTGCACTCTGCACACCCATTGGCAAATTAATAGGGCTGCCAAGATGGCAAGTTAATGGAGAAAAAGAAATTATATTTTACTAGTCAGTGTCATCTGTATTGTATTTGAATTGCTTTTTTTTCTTTGAAGAAAGTTAAACTTAAGAAGAAAAGTTTAAAATTACAGGAAATAATTTGCAGATTGATGGCATCTGTGGAAACTTGAGAGACCAAGAACGTGGCAGTGGGACCTGCTTCCCTCCCTCCTATTCAGTGACCATCATTGGTCACTGGGCAAAAATAGCTTCTGTATTTTGTTGAGCTGATGTGAAGTGCAGCTAATGAGTAAGCACTTTGTTTATAAAGCTGTGCTGTCATACAGGTCAGCTACTAGCCACATGTGGCTATCAGGGACTAGAAATGTGACTAATGTAACTGAGAAGTTTTATTACTTTATCTTAATTAATTTAAATAAATAAGCTTAAGCAATGTAATTGATATTTTTCCATGAAAAACAACTTTGTTTTGGTAGGACTATATTATACTTTGTTGAAAATTCCTCATCTAAATGGATATTTCTAAGACCTAGTACGATATTATGTCTCATTAATAATGTTTAAAAGCTTTGTTGACGTATAAATAACATACATAAAGCTGTACGTGGTTAATGTACACAATTTGATGAGTTTGGACACATGCATACACATGCATACACCCAGGAAACCATCACCATAATCAGAGTAATAGACATAGCCATCACCTCCAGAAGTTTCCTTTTGTTTGACGTTTTGTATGTGTGGTAAGAACACTTACCATGAGTCCTACTGTCTTAAAGTTTTAAGTGCATGATACAGTATTGTTGACCGTAGGCCCTATGTCATGCAGCAGATCCCTAGAACTAATTCATCTTGCTAACTCTCATGTAGTATTTTGCAATGAGAATGTTTTTGATATGTTGGATTAATATATATTCATTTTTAAATAATTTCATATTTTTCTTTTTGCCTTTTTTTAAAATGTGGCTATTAGAAAATAAAATTATACATGTGGCTAACATCATAATGCTACTGACAATGCTGGTATAAAGTGTCCTAAAAGTATAAGGCACACATCATCTGGTGAATGGAGGCTTCTTCTAGGTACAAGGATGATGGCTGGGATGCTCTCTGCAGCCTCTCTTTGAACTTATGCTTCTCATGTATCAGCTAAACTGATTATCGCTTAGCATTTTGGGGGCTAGGAATAAAACGCACAGGTCCTATTTTTAGTTTTTCAAGGAACCTCCATACTGTTCTCCATAGTGGCTGTAAAATATGATCCAGCAACCCCACTCCTGGGCATATATCTGGGGAAAACCATAATTCGAAAAGATACGTGCACCTCAATGTTCATAGCAGCACTATTTACAATAGCCAAGATATGGAAGCAACCTAAATGCCCATCCACAGAAGAATGGAAAAAGAAGATGTGGTATATGTATATACACAATGGAATATTACTCAGCCATAAAAAAGAACGAAATAATGCCATTTGCAGCAACATGGATGAACCTAGAGACTTTCATACTGTGAAGTAAGTCAGACACAGAGAGACAAACATCATATGATATTTCTTATATGTGGAATCTAAAGAAAGAGTACAAATGAACTTATCTACAAAACAGAAATAGAGTTACAGATGTAGAAAACAAACTTATGGTTACCAGGGGATAAGGGAGGGGTGATAAATTGCGAGATTAGGATTGACATATACACACTACTCTATATAAAATAGATAACTAATAGTGACCTACTGTATAGCACAGGGAACTCTGCTGAATACTCTGTAATGACCCATATGGGAAAAGAATCCAAAAAAGGGGCTTCCCTGGTGGTATGGTGGTTAAGAATCTGCCTGCCAATGCAGGGGACACGGGTTTGAGCCCTGGTCCGGGAAGATAGCACATGCCGCGGAGCAACTAAGCCCGTGTGCTACAACTACTGAGGCTGCTCTGTAGAGCCCGCGAGCCACAACTACTGAGCCCGTGAGCCACAGTTACTGAAGCCTGTGCGCCTAGAGCCCATGCTCCGCAACAAGAGAAGCTACCGCAATGAGAAGCCTGCACACCCCACTGAACAGCAGCCCCCGCTCGCCACAACTAGAGAAAGCCTGCGCACAGCAACGAAGACCCAACACAGCCAAAAATAAATAAGTAAAATAAATTTTAAAAAAGAAACTAAAAACGTGGGTATATGTATATGTATAAGTGATTCACTTTGCTGTACACCTGAAATTAACACAACATTGTAAATCAGCTATACTCCAATAAAATATTGGGTTTTTTTTTTTTTTTTTGTCCTGTAACAAAAGAAAAATTTGCCAGGGTTTAGTTTTGATTTGTTTTGATTTTTTGACCCAGACTTTGACTCTTTAATATATTTGTCAGTTTGTTTGTTTTATTGAGGCCTAGAATCCTGGATTTTCTTTCAAAATGGCAGAAAGAGGGTGAGGGTGGGATCTGAGGAAGAAACCAAACCAAATCAAACCCCTTGGCCCTGCAGAGAACTGAGCCAGCATGTGCCTAGAGCTGCCCTGGCACCTCGAAACAAGGGATCAGGTGGAGGGCGGCCTGGGGTGGAGGCCTCGATGATCACTAGAGAGGATACTAAGCCAGGGGAACAAACAGCACTGTTCCTGAGACAGGGTCCAAGAGAGGAGATAGGGTCAAAAGCCGCTGGTGCTGGGAATCACAATAGCGGCCAGGACAAATCACAATGGTGAAAGTCACATAAATGAGCTGCTGGGGAAAAAACAAGGGAAGGGTGTAGTCCGAGGTGTCCTCCCACGGTCCACGTCATTCCTGCCGGGCAAGATGGCCTCACTGCACAGTCTGGGACACTCCGGCTGCCCAGCTGCTGACACATGTGTTTACTTCCCTGGCCCTCGTGTTCAAAGCACACTCAGCTGGGCTTTCTTCAAATTGTTTGGTATTGTTGAGTTATTTGGGCTCTTCTACGGTTTCTCACACAGAAGTCTAACTTATTCGTTTGTTTCCCTACCCTACTAGGCTGGAACCCATCACTCCTCTCTGTTGCCAGCGCCCAGCAAGTTACCAGCTACAAACAAGTAGCCCGAGTGGTGGGCTGGGCAGTGGACGTGGAATTAGAATTAGGAAACAATGTCACTCGAGGATGTGTAAATCCCAGGACTTTTTTAAAAAGTGCCTACAGATTCCTTTTGGAACAACACGCAGATATTTAGATATCTGTATGCACACATATATTAAAGCCCAATATGTGAAATAACCATTTTGGTGTCCTTCTAGGCAAGCTGCCCCCATGTTTGGAGTGGGCTGGGGAGGTTGTTTTTAAGAGCTTTCTTTGCAGCTGGATCGTTCACTAACGCGATGGAGCTAAAACTCTACCAAAGAAGTGTACTGTCCTCACGGAAATAGCTGAAAGAAACACACCAAGTTTCTTGGCATGATGCAGCAAGGCAGGCTGCAATAGATTAGCTCTGCCCTTAACAACAAGTTTCACTGGGCTGATGAGAGATGTTATGGAAACGTATCAAGGGAAAGAGGACTCCAGCTTCAGCTGGCCAGCAGACCATCGGGTAATCACTGCAAGGAAAATACTGAACCGGCACCAAGACTCACAAAGCAGCTTATTATAAGGATTTAATATACAGTATTATGGAGACTCTGGATAGCTCTTGTAATGAGATACGGAGCCTCTCTCTTCTCAGCCCCTGGGTCAAATTTGGACGGGATCCATTTCAACTCAAATTAGTTGCCATTTGAGACAATTTGGAGGCCTTGGCAAAACAACGTGGTCATCTCATCCCAGCTACCAGAAGAGCTGACGTCCCAAAAGTCAAAAATCCCAATGATGCAGCACATTGTCATGCTGTAGATTTCCTTTCACAGCAGAGATAGGAGTCCCATAACATTATTTTAAGGATGCTCTAATCACAAACTTCAGCTCTGTGACCAGAAGGGCCAGGTTCCAGAGACTCAAGATTGCAAAGTTTTTTTAAAAAGTTAAAGAAAAAAACTCTTCTAAGGCAAGTTTAATTCTTCAGACTTCCTTTAAGAAAGCAAATGGTGGCTTGAAAACTGTCCACTACTACAGACACCAGGAGGTTATTTCTCAGGGTCCAAGTCTGCCCTGTCCCAAAGTGCAGTTGAGGATTCCAGGGAAGGCATCTTCCAGGGCTGCGTGCTTTCATTAATGCCCACTTCCCTTGGATCCTACTCTACCCTTGCTTGTCCAGCTGTCACCAGCTGTCACCTATCAAATGGCTGTGTTTGCACAACAGCAAGAACAAAGTTAGGTCAGCAAAGTCTTGCTCTCTATCTCCATCTCTGACAGCTACACCCTGCTCTGCTACACATTTGTTTCACAGAAGGTTAGGAAATAAGAGGTCATCAGGAAAGGATGCTGAACTCCCAGGGGGGCTTCTGAAGGACACTGAGGTCCTCTGAGCATCCTTGTTATGTCCACAGTCCACTACCTGCTGCCGTTATTGATGCAGACTCTCTCCTGCATTGTCTCAGCCAGAAAAATGGAGTGGCAGGTAGAGCTGGAGAAAAGGCTTGTGGACTCCCCCGCCTGCCCTTTTGGGTGTCCCTACATTCACCACCACCATCTGGCATCTTGGACTCTTTCTTGTGGCTCTAACCCCACCGCATACAGAGTAGTTACAAAAATCTCCAAGTGCAGTGTTCCAGTAAACCAAAATCTAGACTGATACATGCTTTCAGATTTTTGCACCCTGAAAATTACACAGAGCTGGGAAGTCACACTGTCCACATCTCTTCAAGTCTCTTCTCCTCAATCTGTCATCTTCTCAAGTCAGCGTCCTTGAAACATGAAGAGAGGGGATCTGGAAGCACCTCTACCCTCCCTAAAGAATTAACCACTTGATGGGCAGAGGCACAAAAATTGTCAGTTGAGGGACAGCATCAAAGGAATCCTTAGATACCAGAGTGGAGGAAGAGCACAGCTCTCTGGTCCTTAAGATCTTGTTCACTATCCTTCACAAACCAACCAGAAATGAAACTCACAAATAAAATGACCTACGGTTACTCATGGATCCAAAAGGTCAATATACTGTCCTAACATCATGGAATAATAAAAAGAAAGTAATTTACAATTAAAAATACGTGCCAGTATACCTCTGCGCTCCACCTTCATGATGGAGGTAACCTGAAGTGTGACTTGATCAAGGTGTGCCTTACTGGCCGCATCACCACTAGGGGGGTCTGCTTTCGTGAAACTGCGGACAGCGCTCATAAGTTCTGAACAAAACAAAATGTAGTCTTCCACATTAGGTGCATTCCTTGAAGATTCAATCTACGTTCAAGCTGAGAAAAACATACTTCATGTAGATCTAGAAGATGGAGTTAGAGTCTAGGCCCAAGCAATTACAAACAGATTTTTCACCTTTGTGAATGTCCAGCAAGGACTCAAATATCACAAAGGATGTGGGGCAATTCCCTGTATTACGGGGCTGGGTGGCGCAGTGCGAGACATCCAGTGACCTTGCGTCCTGATTCCTAGAGGTCAGTAGCTACCCTCAAGCATTGTAACAACCTAAAATGTCCCCACCACTTTCCAAACTACCCTCCTCAATAGCCATGAGCTGGAATATCAATCTAGGGACTTGATGCAGCTCTGTGGTGTGTTCCCCATAATTTACCGTAAATGCTTGTTCAATACTTGTCACATCCACTAAATTATAAGTTCTGAGGAAACCGGGCTATGCCTGTCCCTATCACCACTGTATTGCCTGACATGGACTAGGTGCTCAATAATATTTGTTGAATGAATCACTGAGGAAATGAATAAATGGATGGGTACCATATAGTCATCAAACTTGCTCTAGTATATAAGCATGGGCTAAGTCTATATTGCAATGCTTAAAGAAATCTGCCTTTAAAGATTTAACTTTAGGCTTAGTATCTACTTACATTAGATTTCAACGTAGTAACCCCCATGGAATCTTATGAGATGCCATCCTTATGAGAACATAAGAACACCCCTAACTCTGCAACAAGAGATTATCATACTAAGTGAAGTAAGTCAGAAAGAGAAAGACAAATACCATATGACATCAATTATACGTGGAATCTAAAATATGACACAAATGAACGTATCCATGAAACAGAAACAGAATCACGGACATAGAGAACAGACTGGTGGTTGCCAAGGGGGAGGGTGTTGGGAGAGGGGTGGAGTGGGAGGTTGGGGTTAGCAGATGTAAGCTTTTACATAGAGAATGGATAAACACCCAGGTCCTACTGTCTAGCACAGAGAACTATATTCATATCCTATGATAAACCATAATGGAAAAGACTATTTAAAAATAATGTATATATATATATATATATATATATATGTATATGTATAACTGAATCACTTTGCTGTACAGAACTAATTAACACAACATTGTAAATCAACTATACTTCAATTAAAAAAGAAAGAAAGAAAGAACACTCTTAACCCAATATCTGAAGTGCCCCGGTGATTTCTTGAGTCAGAATAACAGCGCTTTGTCCCAGAGAGCCAATATTGAGAGAAAGCAAAGAAGGGTAACCTTGGAGATCTAAAACCTTCCTCTGGTCCTGCCCGTTCCTTTCCTTTGTGGCTGCATTTAGTGCTCTCAGCCTGGAGGCCTGCAGTGGCTGGTCACATCTCAGAGAAAACCTCATGTCATAGGTAACATTTGGAGACCACCTTTCCTGGACTGGAAGTCAGGAAGGCTGGCTTTTAATGCCAATCTTGCCATTAACTAGCTAGGTGACTTAGGAAAGTTCCTTCCCTTGTCTAAGTCTCTGTTTCTTTGTTCATAAAATGAAAGGATGAGACACAGTTTCTGACGTTTCTTTCCAGCTCTAGTAGTTAACATTTCAGTGATATTTCACAACTGGGAATAAACAGGGATAGGTAGGCAGGCCCAAAGTTGTGAAAAAGCTAGAACACGGCTTGTGAAAAAGGCAATGGTTAGAAACTGAACTTTGCCCAGTTAAGTGACAAAATACCCTGGGAACTTTGCAAAAGGAAAAGAAGGAAAGCAAGTCTGTTTAGATAGCATGGTTTCTGTAAAGTGAACTTAACTAATTTCACTCTCTGTCTAAAAACGTTTTATATTTCCTTTTGAATTAGCTGGCAGACCTCTTGCATGATGTATTCTTATTTTTCTTTACTTTCACTGTTCAAACAGGCCTCAACAGTAGGTCCTAAACTGTCCAAAATAGGCCCTACATTGTGACAGTGGCTATTACCTATCAGAAATGAGAATCCAGACATCTCAGTGTTCACAACAGCAAAACGATGATTCTCTCCCTTGCAGAATCCTCGAAACTCTGAGCTTCAATTTAAATATCAAACTCTGTCTTGTTTAGGCCTAAGCACATGCAAGATTAATACTGCAATTTTAAAGAGCTCTAATTTGGAGATTCTAAGATCATTTTAGGATTAGTCCGTGAAATCAGGGAATTGCTTTTTTCTGGAGAGAAAAGAGCAGAAACACATTTATGTGGGTACAGGGTTTTATTTGAACAGTGGTCAGACTCCAGCCAGTGTGGCTTTTTTTTTTTTTTTTAAGATGTTGGGGGTAGGAGTTTATTTATTTATTTTTGCTGTGTTGGGTCTTCGTTTCTGTGCGAGGGCTTTCTCTAGTTGTGGCAAGCGGGGCTCACTCTTCATCGCAGTGCGCAGGCCTCTCACTATTGCGTCCTCTCTTGCTGTGGAGCACGGGCTCCAGACACGCAGGCTCAGTAGTTGTGGCTCATGGGCCTAGTTGCTCCGCGGCATGTGGGATCCTCCCAGACCAGGGCTCGAACCCCTGTCCCCTGCATCATCAGGCAGATTCTCAACCACTGCACCACCAGGGAAGCCCCAGTGTGGCTTTTAGAAAGGCTATCACCGGGCTTCTCTGGTGGCGTAGTGGTTGAGAGTCCGCCTGCCAATGCAGGCGACACGGGTTCGTGCCTTAAAAAAAAAAAAAAAAAAAAAAAAAGGGTTATCACCTACAGCGAGGCATCAGGCCAGGTGGTGTACATGTGTCATCTGTCCAGTTCTATCGGCTACAGAAGCATCTCAATGCCCACACCCCCGCCCTTATGCACCAGACTGGGCCCACTCCCCAAAAGCATCTCCAGGTATCTGCCAATCAGCTTTCTTCTAAGATGCTAAGAAACACTGGGGCTGCATGAGAACCGTGTGTTTATGGCGGGGAGGAAAGTCGAGCATGAATGAACGAGCTCTACCACGTGAAGTACAGCCTTACTCTGTACTTCAAAGGAATCAAAGGAAGAACAGGAGGTGTTGATTGTTCAGCTCTGTATCCACCTGCCATGGGATCTTGACGTAAGCAAATTGCAGAGAATTCCATTCGAAAGCTTATCAATCTTCAGTGACTTGCAGTTGGGCATGAGAAGGAGAGATACATTAGCTCTGTATGTGTGTGTCTGTGTTTGTGTGTGTGTGTGTTGTGCTGGGGCAGGGCCCAGGCTGTTGAACGACACCACTCAGCCTCAAACTCCAAGAGTATGACACAGAAACTCTGAGCATTTTACTACAGAGCAAGGTAGGAAATCCCTGAATGCGATTTGAAAGCTCCAGGCTACGCTCTTTTTCATCATGAATGCAGAGCTCCCACCTATGTGACCTCCCACTGATTGTCAGAGACTTGAACCACATCCACTCTAGGTTATAAGCAGTAGAGGAGGAGGGCATGGCACAAATCATATGGAATGTGCCTCAAGTAGGCCTTTCCTCCAATTTCTCAGAAAAAAATGGAGTGAACAGACGGCCAAGGCCGCTGAAGGGCTAAAGCAACAGCCTCGTCTCTCCCCATTAAAGCCTTTAAAAGCTTAATATAGTTTTCATTTTTTCAGCATCCATTCAAATCTAAAAGTCTCCCACCTTTCCTCCAAATCCCCTCCCCCTTGAATTGGCTGCTCTAGGAGCATCTTCCCTGCTATTACTAGTGGATAATTGCTTAACATTTTCTAGAGGTAATTAACTTTGCCTTTGAAATGAAAGAAATCCCTAAATTGAGCAATACGATGAAAGCCATTCTTTCATGTAATTTAGTCTCATCAGCCAATACCAGCCATTAAGTACATCAATTTCTAGCTCAAAGGCAGTGCTGAAGAATAAGCAGTGGCAATATTTTAAAGAAAAAACTCAAGGTCTTAACACTGTCAATCTCAATTTCTTCAGAACAGGGTTCCCGAAGTGACCGCCTGATGGCAAGAGGCCTGTGTTTCTGTTTAAGCTTCACACAGCGACCTTGAGAGAGGGCATCTGTTAGAAGGAATGCATGTCAAGCTGACAGCAAGAAGCTAGGTGTTGCAAGCATACCTGAAGGCTCTGGAGGTTCACTGGGGACTGAGAATTCTGTGTGAAAACTGAATTTCTATTAACGTTTTTAGAAAAACCAGTCTGTCATATTGCAAAGAGCTCTGATATCCTACATAGCTTGTCAATCCCGCCAGCATTTGTGTGCACGCCTGTTTCAGGATTAACTAGGTAAGCATCTCCTTTAAGATCATAGGTTCTGGGGTTGGGAGACCCCGCAGACAGCATTTTGTCTCCCACCTCCACCTCAGGTTGTGTCCAACTGATTTCAGACTGATGGATATCAGAATTTTCCTCTGGCCAAAAGAAAGATTTCCAAGATGGAGACTAAACAACATCCCCTGGTATCTTGTTCCAAAGGTTGGGAAAGTTCTGTGCCAGGAAACCACTTTGTGGTTGCATTAGACGCTCTCCGCCGCCCTGCGGTTAGGGGAAGTCAATTTACCGCAGGGCTTTTATCACCCAGCGGCTGCATTTAAGCTTTCTGGGTGACCCTGGCCCACACCCCAAACCAGAGGAAGGCCCTGAGGAGCTTTTTAAGGACCATCCAGAAACCCTCACAGATGCAGGGGATCCATGCCAGATCCGGATCTTCAGAAATAGAGATTTAAAAAAAAAAAAAAAAGGTGTGATGATCACTTTGGCGCCCTCTAGGGGCAGCTTATTGCCATCTTGTGATTGTGAAATAGTAAGTTTGGGGGCTTTCAGGTCAGTATAGAGACAAACATCTTGTTAGCTATTTCCTCATATGGCTTACCAGTACCCTTTCCTACATTCTTTTTGTTGATTATTTTACATGACCACAGGATCCCTTTTCTCATGGAAACTTCATCATAAAATCCCGTACCAAAGGGGAAAAAGAAAACCACCAACAACAAAAAAATTAAAGCCAGGGATTTTGATTGTGTCTATCAGTTCTGTTTATTTTGATGCAAGCATTGAAGACAGCTCCTCAGCCATTCTTTTTAAATGTTTCCCATTCACAAACATGTTATTTGAGTTGGTTTTCATCCCCCTTTAACAAACGGGGACCTCTGGCACGATGCATAATATTTAAGAGCACGGAGGTTAGCGTCTGACTGACTGCAATTCCCAGCACTACTTAACTGTCTCTGGGTAAAAGCTACTTAACTTCTCTGTGCTTCAGCTTCCGCAAGTGTCACATCAGTCAAATACGAGTGTCTTCCTCTTCTGATCGCTATGAAAACTCAATGAAATAATGCCTATAAAGCAAGTTATCATCCTTCACCTGACTCCAGTAAGTCTAGGTGCTCAAGGCAGAGAGTGGAGAACACTCAGGGGCCACATAACGAAAGCCCCTGCCTCAAAGGGCGGTTGAAGGTATGAAGTTTAGTTAATGAAGGCAAAACACTGCAATCATGTTTAGCCCCTAGTGAACAATTGAATTTGTTTGCTGTTGTTGTTTTCCTTGTTAATATCTCCATTTTAGTGGAGCAAACCTAAAACATCCAGAGGTTAAAAAACTTGCTTAGGAAACAGACAGTAAGCAGTGGAGTCAGAAATCCATCTACCTCCATGCTCCGTGCTCTCTACCATTATGCCCTCTCTCTGTGCAGTAAGCGTTACTGTCAGTATTACTTTGACAGGAGGAATACGTTTCAAGTAGGCCTGCTGTCACCTTACTGAAGAGAAGTTTCTAATCCATCGGCCTGCGAAGTGTACGTCCTACAGCATGAACCTACTGACACTTAGACACTAAAATTGCAATCATCTAGCAACCAGTCTTCTGGTGGCCTAGGGCAGAAATCCTGAACATTTTTGTTTTAGAGTAAGAGGTTATTTTCCTGTTGTTAAAATCTTTGAGTTGATCTGGGAGAGGGGAGACGGTTGATAAGGAATTTAAAGAAGGAGTATCGAGAGGAAAGCAAGAACATGTTCTTACGGAGTCTTCTCACCAAGCTGAGCTCTGAGTCAAACACCCTGGCAACTTCGGACCTTTCCCTAGAAACGGTTCCAGGCCACTCCACCTTCTGACTACTACATCAGAGGTGTCTAGCAGAGGACACTCCTGTTCCCCTGAGAAGTGGTTTGAGAATTTTCATTTCTGTTGAACTCGGATAGAGGTATTCTATGCTTACCATCATTAGTGTTTCTAATGCAGTTATGATAAATATGCTCCCTGACGGATGGTTTTCTTTTTTCTTTTTCTTTTTTTTTTTTTTTGCGGTACGCGGGCCTCTCACTGCTGCGGCCTCTCCCGTTGCGGAGCACAGGCTCCGGACGCGCAGGCTCAGTGGCCATGGCTCACGGGCCCAGCCGCTCCGCGGCATGCGGGATCCTCCCGGACCGGGGCACGAACCCGCGTCCCCTGCATCGGCAGGAGGACTCTCAACCACCGCGCCACCAGGGAAGCCCCATGGTTTTCTTTCTCTCCTCCTTTTCCTTTCTCTCCTTCCCTCTCCCCTTCCCTTCCCCCTGCCCCCCCCTCTGTCTTCTTATTCTTCTATTGAGATATAACTGACACACTGCACTGTGTACATTTAAGATGTACAGCATCATCATTTCACTTACATACATCATGAAATGAAAACCACAATAAGTTTAGTGAACATTCAGCATCTCATGTAGATACAAAATAAAGAAAAATATATTATTTTCCTTGTGATGGGAACTCGTAGGATTCACTTTAACAACTTTCATATATAACATACATCAGTGTTAATTATATTCATGCTGTACGTTACATCCCTAGTACTCATTTATCTCGTATCTGGACGTTTGTGCCTCCTGACTGCCTTCAACCAATTCCCCCTCTCCTCACCCCCGCCTCTGGTAACCACCAATCTGATCTCGTTTTCTGTGAGTGTATTTGTTTGTTTTCGAAGTATAACTCACCTACACACTATGTTAGTTCCTGGTGCACAACACAGTGATTCAATGTTATTTCTATACATTTCAGGAAGGATCACCACTGTGTCTAGTTACCATCTGCCTGGTTTTCTCCACTATCTTTGTCAGCATTTTACCAGCTTTGCTCTCTAAGCTGCTAAACCTCAGAGCCTTCTCTACTCAAGGATTTCCCATTGATTTTAGTTTCCAGAAACAGATTTCCAATGGGGCAATGAAACACTTATCACTAGATCATTGCCATTGGTGAAAAGTCTCCTGCTATTCTGCTTATAGTCTACAACTGCTGAGGCTGTGGAAACTCAAATCTCTGAGGTCGTCTTATTTTGTCTGAGGGCAGAGATAGTTTGTTGTTTTAGGGAAGGCACTCACTCCTTAGACATTTTCTAGCTATTGGGCAGGAAAAAAAGAACTGTTGGAAATTACTAAGTTTTTCTGATGTTAAGGTGCAAAAAAAAATCTGTACATAAAAGAGGTGCTTTCTTCAGAGATATTGCTGAGATGTACGCTTACCTTTGAGTTCAATTTGGCCATGAGACTTCCTAGAACATTTTTCTACCTTCTATCCCTTATTTAGGCAAGGTGATAAAATACATCATAGGTTAGTTTAATCTTTTTCGCATGCTATATAAGAAGGAAAGAGGCCCACTAAAGAGAATCACTAATAACAGTACAAGCAATGAGAAAACAATGATAATTCCACTTGGCATTTATTTTTATATTGGTGTTTACTATGGAAAGTTCAAGTGTTGTATGTCAGGTCGTAGATGGACTCTCAGGTGTGTTATTGCTCCCATTAACAGATGGAAAAACTGAAATTGTAAAGGTATCTGTCTCATTAAAGGGCTCAGAATAAATAATTCAGTGGACCTTGTTATGTACTTTGAAGTAAGTAAATGGCTGGGGGCAATCTGGAGAAGCTAGAAGAACTATATGGAAAAGAGAATGGGTATTGAGGTTGGGAGTTGAGAGTGAGGGAGAGTTCTAGAAAATATTAGAGAGTAGTGAGTATGCAAAGTAGTGAAGATAGGGAAGAATGGATTTTTATGTTTTGCTGCTTTTCTATGGCATAAAAATGTACTTCTTCTACCCCAGCCCCACCTTTGACTGCGCCCTGAGAGATAAAGGTATGAATTTGTTCAGATTATATGTTCGTTGCTTGTCGGACTGTGTCCTGTGTGAGATGGAATCATGACGCTTCCCAGCCTCTTGTCTGTCTGGCACAACCTTGTTCTGTCTCTGAAATGATCCCACGTGTTAGGGTGTTTCAGCATGGAAATGCTCTCACCAGAAGCTGAGGAGGAAAGGAAATAGGAACTTTCCTTGAGTCTGGAGGGTTAGAGGAGCGTCCTGTTCGAGGGAAGCAGGACTTGTTAGAACTTTTCCCACCTCCTGCCCTTCACCAGCCCTGTAGCATTCACTCCAGCTGAGGTTTTCAGAGCCTTACACTTAACCCTGCCCACACAAAGCCTGCACTTAAGTCTCTATCTCCTGTCTTCCTTTACATACTCCAGGCTGTAATTAACCTCTGTCTTTCAAAATATCTCTGCCTTCCACTCTCTGTGTTCCATAAACACTCCCATGCCCTCATGATACCTTAAATACCTCCTAGAGAATCAAGTGTCTCCAAACTTTTCACTTGCTCAGCTAGGTGATGATACTGTAACTACTAGAGGCCCTTCAGGATAAGGAACATGTATGGGTGCAGGGAGTGAATTTTTCAGATGTGCAATTTACAGTCCCTCTAGAACATCCAGGAAGAATTGTTCTCCCATTAGAGCCTTTTACTGAGGGATGAAGTTAAAACAGAACAGTCTGGGCTTCAGACACCAGACAAGAATGTGACAGAAGGGGAATACAGTAGCAGCAATGGGATCCCCCTTATGACCAGCCAAGAAGAAGATGTGAAGGGAGGTAGAGTGGCTTCAGGGAGAAAAGGGAGTTTGTGACCCCAGCATCTTGGCTTTAAGAATGAAACCTTGCTCCCAAACATTTTCTCCATGCTGCTTAAAAGTCTACCAATTAGATTAATTTGAGTTAATATTCAAATATCTCAAAATGAGACCATCGTTCTTTCATCTCTTCCTGTAAGTTGGTTTCATAAACACTTGTTTCCTTCCTTGCTTTATCAAGGTTTCTAAGAGGGTGAAACAGAACCACACTCTTGGGACCCTAGATTATAAGACCAAAACAAAAGTGGTGGGGTGAGCAATCACTGAACAGAAAAAGATGCTGATAACTTTTGTTCTGGTATCAACCCAGAGCCACGAGGCCAAAGGAAGGCCAGGCCGCTGATGTGAACCTTGCATCTGAGCCCTGTTTTCAGGCATTACATCCAGGGTTTCCAAGGTTCCAGACTTGTGTTCTCTTACTGTAGAGTCCCTAGCTGTGGGCTCCAAGTTAGTCCTAGACGTTGGCAAAAACAATACAAATGCCACGTGTGTCCCCCTATTTATCCTGGGGGCTGTTTTCAAATTTCATCCAGCTCACTATGGCCCCAGGAAGCATTCTGTTCTCTCTCCCATCTTCAAGGTCAAGAACTTGAGTCCTGATTGTTGAGAAAAGCCAGACTTCTCCTAGGAAAGAAACATCTTTGTTAGAAAAGTCTGTGTCAGATTATTTTGTCTGTTAACAGCAGAACCCAAAGATAATGAGGACTATTTGAAAGAGAGTAGCATTGACAAATGGTACACATTTTTGAACTCATTTCAAAGTACAAACTCCTATTTCATTTCATTTTCTAAGGCTCTGAATAACTTATAGACAATTTAATTGCCTGTATTTGGAATAGGGAATTCCTAAAATGCTGAGTATAATATTTGGATTTAAAGAAAAAGACACCATAATAGAGGCCATTGTTCACGTAAGTAGAGACAGGTTCATGTACTTCAAACCTTGGATAAAATATAAAGAAGATCATTGAGCTCTAATTTGAAAGAATTCCACTGAAAGCCCCAGAAAACAATCCACGGTGAGAATATGAGACAGAATTATAATATTTACTGGACAATTGTTTGCTAAGAAGCATTTATTTTATATCACTTTTTAACAAGACCAAACTGTCAAACTGTTTAAAGTTCCATTGGAAAAATGTGAGTTATCACAAAATTGTTTGCTTTTTTATCCTTTCATGTATATTGGATTACTCATGGAAGACAACGGAAAGAATCTAAGAAATCCTAGTTTTAGGAGTAACTCAGACTGCATTTCAGAAATATTATAGACTGTGTAAACCAATGCGACTTTTGGACATGTATTAACATAGCTGCAATACTATTGGTGCTGTGTAAGGCACAAAGAAATGAAAAACTCCAGCATTATCAGCAGAGATGATCCTTTGGAAGATGATGGTGCAAGTTAAACATTCTTCCCGTACATATAGTGATCATAGGAAAAAAAGAATCATCTTTATCTTGTTTTGCTAAATACCATTAGCTCCAGCAGCTATGATTCATAACTCATACAGGTCCTTTTAAACTGGCTCTGGAATTATGATCACCTATGAAGGTATTGCAATCATATATATCCTAGATCATTCACCGAACATACATCCATGTAAAATCATGTTTAGAACAAGGCTGAATTTTCTTGGTATTAAAATCACTTTTGATTATTCACTCTAATGCCAAATGGGCATTTCCACCTTTTTCTATATCTGAGTTTCAGAGACGTAGATAACTTATAATGATGCAACAGTTCTTAGCTGCATGAGGATCACCTGGAGGGCTTGTCACAACAGATTGCTGGGCCCGCCTCCAAGTTTCTGAGTCAGTACAACTAAGGTGGGGCAGAGAATGTGCTTCTAACAAGTTCCATGTGATGCTGATGCTGCTTCCTGGGAACCACACTTTGAGTACCACTGCAATAAAGGAATCTGGGTAGCAGAGCTAAAAGCAGTTTTAGGAAAAAAGTCTTTATGTATGGGTCTGGCTGGTATTGTAGAAAATGAAAAGAAATCCAAGCTTTCCCCTAAAGGCCCAGCCTCTCTGTGGCCTCCACCTCCACACAGAGCCCTCTGCCTCCTGTTTTTCCAGTTCTGTCTTTCCTACCTCCAGTTCTCAAAAGCGCTTGCAGATCTTGCTACCTTAATTTACCCTAAAATGTAACTTAATCACAGCAGTTAGTCCTCTCGGAGACCTTTGCATTTTGAAGTGGATCAAAACTGTGAACACAATAAATGAAATCTGAACAATGAAAAGGCATTAATTTTAAATGGGAAAAACTTTGTTACATCTTCACTCTCTTGCCTTCATTACACCAGAGTGACCTAAAAGTCAAATCTCTCCATGCTACTTTCTTACTCAAAGTCTTCAATGACTGTCCTTCTCCTACAGGCAAATTTTAAATGCTTAGCCAGACTTCCAGGCCTTTCATTTCAGTTATTATATTGTTCAACTCTGTTTGTTCTTTAAATCTACTAGCTCATTGGTAAACATTTCTTGTATCTTCTCAGTCTGTGCCTCCGTTCTTTTTCTGAGATCTTGGATCATCTTTACTATCATTACTCTGAAATTCTTTTTCAAGTAGATTGCCTATCTCCATTTCACTTAGTTGTTCTTCTTGGGTTTTAACTTGTTCCTTTGCCTGGAACATATTTCTCTGCTGTCTCATTTTGTCTAACTCTCTGTGTTTGTGGTCTCTGTTCTGCAGAGTGCAGGACTGTAGTTCCTCTTGCTTCTGGTGTCTGCCCCCTGGTGGGTGAGATTGGTCCAAGGGCTTGTGCAGGCTTCCTGGTGGGTGGGACTTGTGCAGGCTTCCTGGTGGGTGGGACTTGTGCAGGCTTCCTGGGGGGTGGGACTTGTGCCTGCCCACTGGTGGGTAGAGCTGGGGTTTGTCCCTCTGGTGGACAGGGCCGTGTCAAGAGGTGTGTTTAGAGACAGCTGTGGGTTCAGTATGACTTTAGGCAGCTTGTTTGTTGATGCGTGGGGCTGTGTTCCCACCCCATTGGTTGTTTGGTCTGAGGTGTCCCAGCACTGGAGGCTGCAGGCTGTTGGATGGGGCCAGGTCTTGGTGCCAAAATGGCGACCTTCAGGACAGCTCACAGTGATGAGCTCTGAGGTCTCTGCCAATAGTGTCCTTATCCCCACAGTGAGCCACAGCCAGCCCTCACCTCCCCAGGAGACCCTCCAAGATCTACAGGTAGGTCTGGCCCAGTCTCCTATGGAGTCACTGCTTTGCCCTTAGTCCCAGTGCACGTGAAACCTTGTGTGCATCCTCCAAGAGTGGAGTCTCTGTTTCCCCCAGTCCTGTGGAACTCCTGCTGTCTTTCAAAACCAAATGCTCTGGGGGGCTCCTCCTCCTGATGCCAGACCCCCAGGCTGGGGAGCCTGATGTGGGGCTCAGAACTCTCACTCCTGTGGGAGAAGCTCTGTGATATATTTATTTTCCAGTTTGTGGGTCACCCACCCAGTGGGTATGGGATTTGATTATATCGCTAAAGTGCCCCTCCTACCATCTCATTGTGGCTTCTTCTTTGTCTTTGGATGTAGGTTATCTGTTTTTGTAGGTTCCAGTCTTTTTTGTTGATGGTTATTCAGCGGTTAGTTGTGATTTTGGTGTTTTCATGAGAGGAAGTGAGCTCAAGTCCTTCTACTCCACCATCTTGTTCTTGTCTCCTCTCAGGCCTTTCAATTTATCCCACTACCTACCTATTCAACCTCATCAGCCACCTCTCCCTCCTTCCACTTTATATACAACAATACTGAACTGTTTCAAATTCTCTGAAAATGTCCTATTCTCAGGATCGGCTACATAATTTCTAGGCCCCAGTAAAATATAAAATTGCAGGACCCTTTGATCAAAATTTAGTAAAGACTTTCAAGACAACAACAACAGAGCTTTTGTCCAAGTACAGAGGTCTGAGCATGGGGCCCTATGGACTGCAGGTCACATGCCCATGAAGCAACCCTGACTATTCTGGAGACATAATCCCTAAGTCCCTTGGCACTTGTCTTGAGGCATCACAGAGAAACAGCGAAAAGTTTTTATTTCCTTTTGCTCTGAATTAGTATCTTTAGATTTGCTGAACTTCGAATGCAAGAAAGCATGTGAGCATCACCAAGCATTTGCTCATTTTTCAGGAAAGCTCTTGCACAAACAGAGAGCTCAACATATCACCTTGATCCTGGCACCACTGACTCTCCTTACACCACTGTCATGGTCTCCCCCTCTTTGGTACCTTTGGTACTAGTCCCTCCTCCTGCAATGCCATTCACCTGCTTCTCATCTGATAACCCCCCACTCATGCATCAGCTGCTCAGCCTATGTTCCTCCTGGACTGTGAACCCTCTCCCAACACCCGGGGCACACTCGACACTTGGTGCAGTCTTGACTTGAAAGGTGAGTTCACTGGGTTTTGATCGTGTTCACATGAACATCTTATTCACTAGACTCCAGGTGATTCCAGGGCATCAACAGTGCCTTCGTCTCTGTATCTGCAGAATCTAGTACAAAGCCTGGATTTCGGGAGGGACTCAAAAATGCTTATTAAATGAAATGATTGGTGATCACACATTATAACATTTTTCACTAATTCAAAGATAGTTTCTCAGAAGAAAGATAGCTTAAATGTGATTCAGTCTTTTGGAACTACTAGGTGAGGTGGTCAATTTAATTCTAGTTACCTCAGAGGGAGGACACTTTGAGGCAAGAACAAAACTCCTTGGTCTCTCAAACCTAATCTAGGTGGGTGTGACCCCCAGAGATGTGTTCAGTCCTGCTCAGTGGAGGAATCTAACACACGGGAGAGTCTTCAAGAATCATCAAGAATGTCTTTCCTAGACTGGTTTCATGTGGGAACTTTTATTCTTCATTCAAATATCAGCACTTGTTTGAGGCCTACAGTCAGTTTTCCAGGGCTGATGATCTGGTCTGTGGTTGATTTAGGTCCTTTGCCCCTCTTCCTCTTTCGTGACTTCTGACATTTCACTGTTGCTCTAGCATGAGTGGGTGGAGAAAAACCTTACGAGCTGAAATTCAAACCAGTAATATCTACTTTTTGCAAATGCATAGTTCATCTATGAATTTCATGTACTCCAGCTCTTCATTCCTGGCTGACACATAAATTTTGAGCACTGGCAGGATATCTTATTTACTTAGGTATTTTTCTCCAACTTGCATATATATACTCTTTTAGGCACGTTTTTAGACAATAGCCAAGAAACTTTTTTTTTAGTATAATCTTTGCAGTTATCTTTTAGCAATTGGTATGTACTTTGTCCTTGCAAACAGTCTAGGACTGAGGCAGCATCTGGTAGGGTTTTTCTGGCCAGGCAACGAGAAAGAGAGCTAGTTGTTCCTGACTTTCTCCCTAGATTGCTGCTTCTCAGTCTTTCTCTCTTTACCACTGTTTCCTCTCTTGAAGCTGATGGGCTTCCATCCCTCACAATGCCTCCAGCCCTGTGGACATCATGAATGAGCTGGGACAAATGGGTCTGGACCTAAATCTCAAAAGGCAAGAACATCCCCATGTTTGATTCATATTCAGACAGTTACATCCACCAGCTGCTCTGAAATCAAATCCTGGCTGCCTAAACCAAGCCACTAGTTATGGAGTGACAGGGAGCACATGCAGAAGTCTGCATTGAACCAGGAAGCCATCTCAATAGAGCGGTCACTTTATCCATTGCTTGGATGAGAATGGTTCTGTTTTACTCTGAACCTGTTGGGGTGGACTTTTTATTCCTTTATGCTGAGCTTTGTCACCATGTGTTCCCAATCTGAGCCCTGTTTGCTCGGACTCTTAATTCGTTTAGGAGTCTTGGAAGCTGCTTTTCTAGAGTTAATCTGGACTCGCTGGAAGAGAGTTCAACAGGTTCTATAGTTTATGCCAATCTCATACCTGAACCCGCTCTCTCACTGCCATACCTGGGGTGTGTAATACCTTTCCCTGAACACTACGGTGGATGGAAAATTAACTGCTGTCTGAGGTCACCCACTTAATCCTGAGTAGCTCTTTTAGAAATATCTTCTTTTCATAAACCAGATGTCGGCTAAAGTCAACTCGCCCTTTTAGATTTAAATGAAATTGTTTTGAATTCTCATGCCTTATGAGGTAAGCCATTTAGAGACTCTTTCAAGCTCTGTTAATCTTTGGTGTGTGGACAGGAGGTTGTTTACAGTTGTCCTGGCCACCTCTGGCTAAGGCCTGATGGCTCCATGTATGGCCCCTCTCTTGTCTATGCCTGGTCTCCCTTCTGTTTTCCCTGTCCCTCCACACCAAGCAGTCACCTTGTTCCTGTTTCAGCATTCCCCTTGAGCTCGTCTCAAACACAAGGCTGTTTAAGTGTGTGCACCATACTGTTATAGGAGAATTGGGGCAACTGTTGGAGGTTTTAGAGCAGCAACCAACTTATGATTAAATATTAGACATTCCCAGGCTTGAAAACCTTTCAGCCATCTCATCACCAGGGGCCTCTCTCCCTGGACACCTTTCTCTGTAGCTCCCACCTCCCACCATGCTTGGCCTCTTCTGTTAACTATTCCCCTTTTCTGTCTAACTTCTTGCTTATATCCCAAATTCCAGTTAACTTTCTCTGTAGAGAAATTTGGTGTTGCTTTTGTCTTCTTCAAGACTTGACCTTGTCCCACACCCAGGGCAGTTTATCAATGTGTTTTCCCCAAAATAGCCTTCTCCCTAAAAGTCTTGTGCCAGATGTTACCCTGTCCCCATGTGGTTACCTAAAGCCCAGGTCTGACTCACTGTCGCTTCTATCCAGTTCATTACAACCTGCCCTGTCTTGGCTGACCCTTTGCTCTGGGGACACTGCTGAAGACAGAAAGAACACAGGCTTTGGAATTAAATCACTTTGAAACCCAGATGTACTACTCATCGGTTTTGTGACACCTTTTCTAGACCACGTTCCACAGCTCTGAAATGTTGATAATTATATCTTCTAAAGGATTTGTGTGAGAGTTTGACTAGGAATATACCACGTCTGACAGATAGTAGACACCAGAAGTTTTATTTCCTTTTCATAAAATAAAACGGAGAACAGGCTTGAAAATCTCCCAAGCCAATAAAACCATTGAAGTTATGTAAGCAAAATTAAATCTAGCTTGTTTCATGAACATAAGCACAACTTAACTTAGGTTATTTCTTGTAAATGCCACAGATAATCATAAAAGAAATTTAATTCATCTTCCTTAAATGGTGTAAGATAATCACTTTTAACCAATCCTCTGTCATCTGGAAACCACCATTGAAATAACCAATCACTGTGAAGGGAAACACCTTCCTCATTTTCACTTTATGAGCATCTCGTAACATCATATCTCTGTGCTTCATACCAGTTTGGGGTTTGAAGTACCCCTCGTAGTGAACAATTTGTTTCTCACTCAATAAAATATTCACATCAAGTAAAGCTCTCTAGTTTTCTTTTAACATTTTCCTCTCTGCCAGCCTCAAACTTCAGCACTGATGAGGATGAAACTTCCCAAGCCTGGCTGGATGCCTGTTTACTTCGACCTCTGACCCCTACCTACTTGATATCTCAGCTCTCCTGGACATTGAAGATGGTCCCTGCTTTGGCTGTCATCAGTCAGCCACTCCCACTCTATGCTCCAGATGTCTGGAACTACTCAGTGTTCCCAAACTTACTTTTTCTCATCTCTGGAGTCCTGCGATGCTATTCTCTGCCTTTTCACATGGGCAGCTTCTACTCAGCCTTCACCTAAATATCACCCTCTCTTCCAGAAAACCACCCCTGATTCTCCAAGACTGAGTTGGATGTCACTACTACATTTTCCTCTAGCACCCTGTAAACATCCCCATGACGTCCCCCAACATAGGGTTTTAAAATCACTGGTTATTTGGCCTCCCTGTAGAGTATAAGCTTCCTGAGGCAGAAGTAGACTTTTTTTTTTTTTTTGCGGTACACGGGCCTCTCACTGCCTTGGCCTGTCCCATTGCGGAGCACAGGCTCCGGACGCGCAGGTCCAGCGGCCATGGCCCACGGGCCCAGCCGCTCTGTGGCATGTGGAATCCTCCTGGACCGGGGCACGAACCCGTGTCCCCTGCATCGGCAGGTGGACTCTCAACCACTGTGCCACCAGGGAAGCCCAGAAGTAGACTCTTATCAACGTTTTATCCCTAGGCAGAGGCACATAGCAAGCCTTCAAGAATGTTTGTATTTTCTTTGCTTTAGGAGATAGGTCCAAAAAAATATTGCCACGATTTATGTCAAAGAGTGTTCTGCCTATGTTTTTTTCTAGGAGTTTTATGGTTTCATGTCTTACATTTAGGCCTTTAATCCATTTTGAGCTTTTTTTTTGTATATGGTGTGAGGAAATGTTCTAATTTCATTCTTTTACATGTAGCAGTCTAGCTTTCCCAGCACCACATATTGAAGAGACTATCTTTTCTCCATTGTATATTCTTGCCTCCTTTGTCATAGATTAATTGACCATAGGTGAGTGGGTTTATTTCTCAGCTCTCTATTCTGTTCTTTTAATCTATGTGTTTGTTTTGTGCCAGTACCATGCTATTTTGATTACTGTAGCTTTGTAGTATAGTTTGAAGTCAGGGAGAATGATACCTCCAGTTTTGTTCATTTTTCTCAAGATTGCTTTGGCAATTCAGGGTCTTTTGTGGTTCCATATAATTTTTAATATTATTTGTTCTAGTTCTCTGAAAAATGTCATGGGTATTTTGATAGGAATTGTATTAAAATCTGTAGATTGCTCTCGATAGTATGGAGAGTATTACACTTAGTGAAATAAGTCAGACAAAGAAAGACAAATACTCTGTTACTTACATGTGAAATCTAAAAACTAAAACAAATGAATATGTATAACAAAACAGACTCACAGATACAGAGAATAAACTAGTGGTTATCAGTGTGGAGAGGGGAGGGGTGAGGGGTGAGACAGGGGTAAAGGATTAAGAGATACAAACTACTATGTATAAAATAAATAGGCTACAAGGATACATTGTATAGCACAGGGAAGTATAGCCATCATTCTGTAATAACCTTAAATGGAGTAAAATCTAGAAAAATATTGAATCACTAAGTCGTACACCTGAAACTAATGTAATATTATAAATCAACTATACTTCAATTTAAAAAAAATGAATATTTGTAGTTGAATATATCCATACTGCCTCGCTTCCATGTTGTGTGACTACTCACAGTCCTGACAAGACAGACAATAAGCCTAACCTTTTTATCAGTCGACAACCATCTTTCTTCCCCCTTACCATCACTGCCCCCAACCACATATACGTTACCATAAGAATGTATTTCTCTGAGCAGTAAAGATGTAAGATCTATATTTCACTTATCGTTGATAAAAGAAGTTGTATAAAATGGATGAGACATCTAGATAAAGAACAATAAACTGTAAAAATGTTCGGTGAATGAGAGCTCAGATGCTCCAGTTAAATGGCATTTCATAATTGATGGATAACACTGGGAAGAGGGAGAAATATTTAATGAGAGATTGTGGAGGAGGCAAAAGTAAAAAGACAATTTCTGAACACAGTGGTTGATGCAAGGGCTTTTCCAGTCCTACAGACAATATAATACCTTACCTTTGTTGTACTCCATGGTTAACCAGTGCTTGCATATGCAGAAGGAAAGAAATTTTCTTCCTGCCTCTCCCTTTGTTTGCCTATCTTGGAAATAGCTTCAGAGATAAGAGACATTCAGTTATGGCTCACAGATTTAACTGAGCTGTCCTGCACAAGTAGTTCTTAGAACAAGTCCAGAAATTTCCAAATGGAATTAGAAGCACTGAGATCACCATGAAGATGCAAGAGAGCTAGTCAGAGATGACCAAGAAAGTGTGCTGTCCTCTCATTTGGCATCTCATGAGTAGCTCCTCAGGCCTCCTGAAAGAAAATAAATTAGAGATGCCATGATAGCTGTCACAATCCACATCTCACTAACATGCAATGTTTAAAAATTTTAAGTGAACAAATAAAACACCTTGGAACATATTCTCTGTTTCGGGGCTAAACAATTTCGTTTTAACTATACAAAATTTCAAACCAAAGGCCTTAAATGTAAACAGTTAGTAGTAAAATTGGTACAAAGTAAAGATGATCATGATTATGATTTATTGACGTACCATATGGATTATCTTAATTGCAAAACTAGCTCAGCCTCTGATGCGGTTGGAGTCCCAGGACAGAGGTTAACAGAAAGCACCGCTGCCCACTTAGCCAGGCGTACCCTTGCTTCAGACTAGGGCGTACCCTTGCTTCAGACTAGGGCATTCCTTTCGGTGGGGGGAAAGAGCTGTATGATTTCACTGGCATTTCCATATGAGAGATGACATCTAAGAGAAAGCAAGACATTTGGTTGCTTGGAGGGACTGCTCTATAGATGATTTTAGGCAAGTTATTTGCCTCTGAGGCTCAGATGCTCATTTGCACAGAGGGTAGAAAAATGAATGCAAGTATTAGAAAACAGGTCTGGCTGTTGTAACAGAAGTCAAAATAATTGTGGCTCAAAAGAGGCAGGAGTTTATTTCTCTCTCATGACACCATCTGACCATAACCAATCTAGACTCCACAGTTTCAGGACCAGGCTCCTCCGGTCCTGTTTTGCATCTTTAACACTCAACTGTCATCTCGGGGCTAAAACTCTCTGTTCCCAACTCCTGCCTTCATGTCTGCTTTGCAGCCAGTTGGAGAGAAGAGGATGAAGCGGGGCATAATCCTTCCCTTTTCAAGGGTGCAAAAGGCACGTCAGTTACATCCCTTCTGCTCACATCCCATTGGCACTTAGTCACATGGTCACATCAGTCTGTAAGATGAGCTAGAAGATGGAGTCTTTAGCTGAGGTGCCACGCGCCCAGCTAAACTTTAGGACTTTCTTGCTAAGGAAGAAAGGGAGAACATATACTCAAGGACAGCTAGCAATTGTCCTTAGCATTTCTTGTGACCTTCTGCTAAAATAATAGGTAAAACGTTTGATACCAAGTCAATGTTAAACAAAAACTTAAATCAATTTGATTTCATTCTTAATAAAGAGACATAAGTATAAGGTATATGTATATACACACAGAGACACACAATGTGGGTCATATTAAGCATGGCTGAGGTTTGGAGATAAAATGACTCTCACTACATTGGCTTTCTGGCCCTGCTCAGTTTAGGCAGTGAAGGCTTCATCTATGGGCCCAGCCTTGCCCAGTTCCTCAACCACTCCTGACCAGGTTATCCCCAGTAGGCAGTCTTATAGCTAGAGCTATGTTCAGAATCAGGTGTGGCTTGGGTGAGTCCAAATTGCAGCCCACCCTTAACTCCTGATTCATCTCTTCAGTTCCTGCATCTCAGCTCCTACGGCTCTCCTTCCCCCTCTCCACTTGTCCAGACACACCCATGATCAGACTGACCCAAAACATGACACAAAGGAATGTTACCAACTACGCTTTTATATACTGTTCTGCTATTATCATTACCTTTCATGCAGAGTTTCTTTTCTCCCCAAGTTCAAAGAAAACAAAAGAAAAGTAAAGGAGGGGCTTCCCCAGTGGCGCAGTGGTTGGGAGTCCGCCTGCCGATGCAGGGGACGCGGGTTCGTGCCCTGGTCCGGGAGGATCCCACGTGCCGCGGAGTGGCTGGGACTGTGGGCCATGGTCACTGGGCCTGCGTGTCCGGAGGCTGGGCTCCGCGACGGGAGAGGCCACAGCAGTGAGAGGCCTGCGTACCACAAAACAAACAAACAAACAAAATAAAACAAAAAGAAAAGGAAAGAAAAGAAAAGAAAAAAAAAAGGATGAGATGATCAGAAGCACAGATGGTAGGAAACTATACCAGGGAGAGATGTATCCAGAATGGAAAACAAGACAACAAGAACACACGTATGGCAGTGCTGAGTGGTCACATGGCAGTGATCCAGAAGCTCTGGATCACAATGTAGGAAAACACATGACAAGTCCTCCTACACTGCGTGGGAGGATTGAAGGTGGTGAGAGGGGGAGGAGGGGGACACGCGTCATTCCATGCTCAAATGATTCTCACTTCAGCAGGACATCCAAGGAGGACATGCCCACACACTGAGTGAAGAACTATTTGACCATCTGGCAAAGCTACTTTCTAACTAAGGCATTTCACTATTTACTAGGAAAATTTCTACTTAATCTATGGGGTGGCCCCCTGTAGGTATGTAAAAGAATAACATTTTATAACAGGTGTCTTTGGGTCTTTCTCTGTCAAAAATGCAATAGACCAATTAGAACAGGACTTGATAAGGGGAGGAATCTCACATGGACTCTAACAGATGAAACAAGAACATAACTAACTCCATGTGAGAGCTTCCAGGGATCTCACGGCCACTCACACTCACACACAGTTCTATAGTTGAGAAGGCTATGGACCTACCCAGCCCATACAGACTGACAGTGGAAGAGCCGAAAGTAAACCCAAGTACTGGGGGCTCCTGGCCCAAAGAGCCTTGACATGTACTTTCTCATGCCAGAGGAATCTCTTATTCTGAAAAGAAAATATCTCTTGTGGGAAATCATTAATATGTCCTTAAAACCATTTTTTATCAAAAAGGACGAGACCTGCGATGGTGAAACAAGCTCTAAGTGTATAAATAACATCATCTGACTGTTGTAGGATGACCATGTTCCTGAGGAGTTTGCAGAGTGACAAACGACTTCAGACAAACGTGTGGTCTGGCTGCACATTTTATAAGTGACTTTAGAGGAAATGTTGCTTCAAGAACGCAGGAGAGACTGGTGATCTCAATCAGCTGGGAATGAGGACAATCCTTATTGAATGAACAGAGAACAAGGTCAGTGTTTACGAAACAACACTTCCTATTGAGTGAGACAGCACAGGCAGCCTTGGCTGCGGAGGTGCTCCCCGCAAGTGAAGGGCTGCTCAGTTTCACTCATCAGGGCACCCCGAGCAGGGCTCAGTGTGCTCTGGAGAGGGCAGAGAGGAGCAGTCAGACTTCCCAGGTCAGGAACTAAAGCCCTAGGAGCCGGCAGGTGAGTGCGGGCCTGGAAGGCGGCAAGTGGAGGGGAGAAGTGCATTGCCCAAGGATTCAGAGGATCAGGGCTCCAGCCCTAGCTCTGTTCCTAGCTGTCCTGGTTGTGCCACTTTGAGCTAGTTACTTCACCTCTTGGATGAGCTTCAGTTTCCTCCTCTGTAAAAGCAGAGGGTAGCACTACACATTTCCCGGCTCTAAAATTCTATTGTCCAGGGATCACTACTCAAACGCCGACAGACAGTCATGGTTCCCAACCAGAGGCAATTTGCCCCCCTCTCCCTAGGGGACATTGGCAATGTCACCACTGGTTGTCACACAGAAGGAAAAGTGCTACTTCTACTGGCATCTGGTGGGCACAGGACTGAAAAGCTCAACTACCCAGGGCAACCCCCCACCAGCAAGAATTATTCAGCCCCAAATCTCAACAGTGCCAAGACTGGAAAACACAAACTGAAAGGACAGTATAATGATGAACTCATTTCAGCCAGTTATTGTCATTTTGCCAGATCTTTTTTTTTTTAAGAGAATTGAAACATTTCAGTTTTTATGTAAAATATCCCAAATTTAAAATGTCGCCACATGTTAATTTTTTTTTTTTTTTTTAACAAAACACTCAGGCAGCCAAATAAAATAGGGCTTCAGGACAAATGCTGTGTGCAGGCTGTCAATCTGTGAAGTCTTATTTAGCCAGCTACTGTCCAAGAAATTAGCACAGTTTAGGTGAAAACACGGATTCTGTTATCTGTGTCAGGTTATCTGAGCCAGATCCAAGCAGGTCAAGGATAATCCACAGGTGTGCTCACACACGCGCCTGCGTGTGTGCGTGCATGATATCGTGATAAAAACACTAAGTGAAAGTGTCCAGAGACACTTATCACCTGTGTAACTGGTGGTAGGAATTATTAAATTCTTTGAATGACAGGGTCTCCATTTTCAAGGAAGGCATCACTAGCCTTGCTGTCTACCTCTCCTGGTTGTCACAGAATGTGACCTTGAATGTACCTTGAAGCTGGAGGGAACTTTAGAAATCACCTGGTATGTAATTGACTTTGCCCTTGAGCTCACAGTCAGTCAGTAGGAAGATGGGGCTCAGAAGCCCCGTGTGCTGACTCCCTGCCCTGAGTTCTTTGAAGAGAGTGACAGGCAGGAAGGTGGGGAGCGGAGAGTGCCCGATGTGTCTTCCCTCCCCACCCCAACCCCCACTCTTCCAGACGTGGTCCACCCACGCCTGGCCTTCCAGATGTGCCTGAGCAGCACCAGATGTGATCTGAGGATTCAGTGAGAGGGGCTGTGAAAGTGCTCGGGAGCCTGTAAACTCCTACCCTGTCTCCCAAATGCAAGGTTGGTGCCAGTGTTAATTTGTCTCTGATGTGTGACCACAGGCAGCTCTCTGGCCAACGGCAAGGCGGATGCCTGATGTTTACCCCAGGGAGGCCTAAGCCCGAGTTGTGACACTTTACCCATCCTAGAAAAAAACAGGCAAGAGCGGATCAGCATCGCGAGCGTGAGGCCGAGAGGCAGTGGTTTTACTGCGCCATTAGGATGTAGAGTGCAGGTAAGTTGCTGTCATTTATTAATGGGAGCTAAAGACATCAGAAGATAACTCTCCACGGCCAATCCTGGTTTCAGACATTAAAAACCCTACCCCCACCAGGCCTTCTCCAAGCCCCTCCCCTACTTTCCTGCCTGAAACCTTGTTCCCTTACATGCCCTGCCGGAGCCTTGTCCCTCTGCTTATCTAAGAGCTTCCATCTCTCACGACAGGACACCAGGGCTCCTTTGAGACTTTGCCCTAATGCAGAGTGTGCCCTTCTGTCCTGCAGCCAAATTTTCCATCTCATGCCAGGTCAGGGTCCGACCACCCCGTCTGCTCTGATGCCGGCCAAGCCAACTGTGGTCCAGCTCTAAGCTCTTAGCTTCAGTTCCATCTTTGCTGAGCACGCTTATTGCGGTTCCGTGGGAGAGGCCCGGGTTTGTGCATCAAATTCAGAGTTCTTTTCCTTCTTTACATATCCTGCTTATTTGGGGCTAAAATGTGTCCCAAGTCCATTGTGAACGTGGCTACCGGTTGTGCTGTCTGTGCAGCGGGTCAGTCAGAATGTGCTGGTGTAGCAGCTGCTTCCATGGACACGGCTACTCCGCCAGGTTTTATGTTTTTTAGTGTAATGACAGAGCTTCCAGTTACTTACGGCTAAGTCAGCAGCATTAGAAAGTTTGTAGCTGAGTTCTTTCTGTTTTTCGTTTCTTTCACTAAAAGACTGTCTTTTAAGGCAGATTTAGGTGCACAGCGAAATTGAGAGGAAAGTACAGAGATTTCCCACATGGCCCCTGCTTCCACACATGCATAGCTTCCCTCATTGTCAACGTCTCCCACCAGAGTGGTGCATTTGCTACAACCGATGAACCTATACTGACACAACATCATCACCCAAGTCCACAGTTCACACTAAGGTTCACTCTTTGTATTGTATATTCTACGAGTTTGGACAAATGTATCCACCCCTGTAGTATTCAGAATAGTTTTATTACCCTAAAAATCCTCTGTGCCCCACGTGGTCATCCCTCCTTCCACCCTAGCCCCTAGCAACCACTATTATTTTTACTATCTCCATAGTTTTGCCTTTTCCAGGATGTCATATAATTGGAATCAAACTATATGTAGCCACTTCAAATTGGCCTTTTTCACTTACTATTATGCTTTTAAGTTTCTTTCATGTCTTTTCATGATCAGAGAGCTCATTTCTTTTTAGTGTGAAATGATATTCCATTGTCTGGATGTACCAGTTTATTTATCCATTCACCTATTGGAGAACATCTTGGTTGCTTCCACGTTTTGGCAATTATGAATAAAGCTACTATAAACATCCATGTGCAGATTTTTGTGTGAATATAAGTTTTCAGCTTCTTTGGGTAAATACCAAGGATTGTAATTGCTAGACTGTATGATAAGGGTATGTTTAGTTTTGTAAGAAACCACCAAATTGTCTTCCGCTAAATTGTCACTTTGCATCCCCACCAGCATTTGATATCATCCGTGATCTCCACTTCAGCTATTCTAATAGGTGTGTAGTGGTATCTCATTGTTTTGATATGCATTTTTCTGATGACATATGAAGTGAAGCATCTTTTCATATGCTTATTTGCCATCTATATGTCTTTGGTGAGGTGTCTGTTAAGGTGTTTAGACCATTTTTTGCATTGGTCATTTGTTTCTGATTGTTGAGCTTTAAGAATTCTTTATATATTTTGGATAGAATTCCAGCCACATGTCTGTAACTGTGAGATGGCAGTAAAGAAGGACATGACACAATTAAAAATAGAACTATCATATGATAATCCAGCAATCCCACTTCTGGGTATTTATCCAAAAGAATTGAAATCAGGATCTCACAGAGATACTTACACTACCATGTTCATTGCAGCATTATTCATGGTAGCCAAGATAGTGACAACCTAAATGTCCATTGACAGATGAATGGATAAAGAAAATGAGATATACATAAAATAAAATAGTATTCAGCCTTCGTAAAAAAGAAGGAAATCTTACCATTTACAAAAACATGGATAGACCTGGAGGACATTATACTAAGTGAATTAAGTCAAACACAGAAAGACAAATACTGTATGATCTCACTTATATGTATAATCTAAAACAGTCAAACTCATAGAAGCAGACGGTACACTGATGATTGCCAGGGGTTGGAGCTATGGGGATATGAAGAGGTTGTAATCAAAGGGTACAAAGTTCCAGTTAAATACCATACATTAGTTCAGGATATCTACTATACAGCATAGTGCCTATAGATAGAAATACTATACTGTATACTTAAAATTTTCTAAGATGGTGGATCTTATGTTAAGTGTTCTATTACAAAATAATAATATTAATAGTTATTGTTTTTCTTATAATAAAGGAGGTAGGAGGAAACTTTGGGAGGTGACGGATATGTCTATGGCCTTGGTGGTGGTGCCAGTTTCAATGTGAATACTTATTCCCAAACTCACCGAGTTGTATATACTAAATATGTCCAGCTTTTACATGTCAATCATACCTCAACAAAGCAGTTTTTTTTAAAAGACAAAAATTACAGAACTACGGAATCCTTTGAAGAGGTGGCAGTGACACACCAAGGAGAGAAAGAACCATATATCTCAGGTGAGTAGCAATCAGTGACGATTCAGAAACACATATGAAATAGTTTCTTTTCTTTCTTAAATATACCACAGGAAGGTGAATCTTAATGGGCAGAAAAACCTGATATATGGATTTATGGAAAGGACACTGCTGCCTTCAAAATACAATGATCTATTTACTTTGCACGTTATAGGAGGAGCCATTCCATTACATCTGCATATTTTTTTGAAAATAAACAAACATAGATCCTAACTACCAGCCAAGTAAGGTGATGCTTGGTGATTCTTTAATCACAGCACATTGCAGAGCTGCTTCCTTTTCCTAATTTCTGTTTCTATGCAAAATTTACAGAGTTGTGCAACATGCAGATGACACATAGAAATCACAATTATTACTTTTATGTAGACCATGTTGTTCGTTGCCAGTAAGTTGCCTCCAGATGGCTTGGAAAAGGAGCATTGCTTTATACTGTTTTCAACTAAGAAGAGCTACCTGAAAGCATTTACACCTAGTATTCAGTGGAGCTAATTTGTGTCTTCCTCTGCCATGTCACTCAGGTGGACTATATATCACTTAGGGTTTCTTCTTAAGGAAAAATTTCACTGGGATACAGAAGAGTTTAGAAATCTTAAGATGAAAGGTAGAAGAAGAAAATACAAAAGCCAACTGTTTGGGAGAAATCTGGAGCATCCTAAAAGTCACTATAATTAAAACACAGCAGTCTGTAATTATTCCAAAGGGGTAAAAATTACAAGAAAGACTCAAAAATGCTAACGTGCTTACCCAAAGCTCTGCCATATTAGTTCATATTGACTCAGACAGATACAATATCCTCAGATGGACTGAAAACTAGTTGGAAGGAAAAAATGTAATATAATTAGGTGGAAAAGCAGTGGGTTTGGAGTCACTGGAGTAAAGTTGGGTTTGTTCTGCCATTGACTAACCGATTGAACTTTGGCAATTCATGGGACTTCTCTGTGACTTAAGTTTTGAAACTGCAAAACAGGATACCACCACTTAACCTTGTGTTAAAAGAATGTGTGTAAAGATTGTGTTTTGTTTTCAAGTGCTGCTCTTCACACCCTCTACTTGTCTGTTTCTCTTCTCTCCATCCAGTGATAGACAACCTCTTGCTTAACTTCTCCACCCCCAACCACCTACTTCATTTTTATATTCAAATTTTTCTTTAGCATAAGCCTCCAAATTTATAAATTTTGGCCTTTTTTATGTTTCCTAAAGCCAGCATTCAATGTCATATTTTAAAGTAATGCGTTAGTATGTTTATGTTCAGTGTTTCTTCAAGTTACTCTCCAAATTAAGAAAAAGTACTCCTCTCCTTACCCCTTGCTCTTTGGTTACCACTGCATCTCCTTGGCTCCTACTATTAGCTAAACTGAATTCACACCTTAGATTCTTGACATGGGTCACGTGGTCAAACATAAAGGGCCTTATTGAGGTGTTCTTTTGATAAAATTGGAGTCACTTCTGTAAGGGTTGAGAGTCACCCAGTTGCTTGGGAATAATGATTGTGTTTCAGCAGTTCTCAAACTTTACTGTATATTAGAGTCATCTGGAAAATAAGTTAAAAATGAAAATTTCTGAAATGTTCTTCAGAAGATTCTGATTCACAAAGTTTAGCTAGGAGACCAGAAATCTGCATTTTAGCAAGCACCCCAGCTGACTCTGATGCAGGTGACCCACGACTACCCCTCTAGAAATGCTGTTAGAGATTATTTAGGTAATTCTAAGAGCAGTCTGGAGTTTTGAATCCTTGTGGTTTAAAAAGGAATATTTTATAAAAGGAGTATTTGCAAAAAGGATTTTTTATATTAAAAAATGTGCTGACATATGTTATCAGAGCACAGACCTGAGTTTGGATGGTAGTTTGTTCACTTGATAACTGTGTCTCTTAGATAAGCTAATTAGTCTTACTTTTCTAACATGTGATATAAGAACACCATTAGCCACTCGAAGGAGGTATTGTAGGGCTGAAATATATGTTAAAAGAAACCCTTAGTTATGAAAAGGTGGGTAGAAATGTTAATCATAATTATCTCTTTATTACTGATAATTTCAAGAACTGGATTATTCAACTAAATGAAGAAAAACTAAGCCCAGATTTTCCATAAATTAGTGTCTTCACTCCTGTGATATATGAAGGGTATGTCAGCACCCAGCGGCACAGGTAGGCCAGAGGCAAGCTAAGGTGCAACCATGGAACAGCTATTTGACTGAACAGCAGTTCTTTGGCATTAACAGTAATTCAATAAAAATCTACATTTGATTTAGTACAAAAAATCGCAACTAAGTGTAAATACGATGTAATGGTAAAAAAAAATCTATCTATCTATTTATCTACATATATATATTTTTCATATTGCACTAATTCATTTCAGACTACTTTGACCCATTCTGCAAAAGAAAGAAAACAAACAAAATGCCCAGTTACAGACTGGCTGGAAATGAAATATGTGATTTCCATTTTATCAGGGAGCCATTTTTATTCTGTGCAAGGCAGTGTCAGGTAGACCACAACTACACTGATTACAAATTTATTCTGTCTGGATTTTGGAATTTAGTGAAAGAGCAACTGAAGAATGTGGTGCCTTGTATCTTTCTCTCTCTCCCCCACCCCTTCAAATATATACATACACACATATGTATAACATTCATGCAGACTGAATGCATAACAATGTATGATGCGTACACACAATATATGTGTGTGTGTGTGTGCGCGCATGTGCTATTTTCAGATTAAGGATTTTTTTGGTAAGAAAAATGTTTCCAGTAAAATTTCCCAATTTTGAATAGCTCGACATCATCCCAGGAAGTACTTTTATAGCAATCTGAAGGCAAGGGGTTGTATCCTCAACATCTTTGTATCCCAGGTATCTTGTGTAGTGACTACAAACATTAGACACTAAACCAACATTCATTGCTGAAGAAGCTGATTGATCTTCTTTGGGACAATAAGGTCTAAGTAGGTCTCAGTAAGATTCTCAAGGAAGTTAGATCTCCTCCTGAGTTTTCTTTTATCTTGTCTAGTTATATTAAGATAGATCAGGTTTATGCTGCAATTATAGAAAACTCCCAGATCTCAGCAACTTGACATGCCAAAAAAAGGTTTATTTCTCACTCAATTAAAACCATATGTGGATATAGGAGACCCTCCAAGCCAACTGTCCTTCCTGAAGCAACTCAGTGATGTAGGCTGTTTTGATCTTGCATCTCCACAATCTCAACACGAGGTCTCTTCCACTGTCACCCGGCAGGGGGAGAGAGCTTTGGGCTGGTGAGTCTGGCAGCAGTAACTGAATGTTTTGGCTTGGACATGATACACTTCAGTTCTGCTCATCATCCATTAGTATCATAGCGCTGCCCCATCTAACTGCCACGGTTTAGGGAAATATGATCCACCCTCTGTCCCAGAAACAGAGAAGAACTGGAGAGAATAAGACCAGAAGTCTCTGCAGTTTGAATGATTTCCAAGCAAACACATAACAGAGCAATAAGTTTCTTTTAAGAGGGGAAAATAATTTTTAAAAAATAAATAAATGGATGAAGAGACTACTTAATCATAAATGAAACGAACAGATATTAGATGTTGATTATGAAGAATTCTGCAATTTGAGCACGTATTAAAAATCTAACTAGAGCTAAGTTTAAAATCAATGTGAATTTATTTTAAAAGAACTTTAAAATGCCATATAGCTAAAATTTTAAAGCAATCTATCTTTGTCAACTTATAGCTGAAAAACAATTCTAAATAATAATAGAAACTGTGAGGATAGAAGGTCCAATGGTTCTGAGGTAAATCTTCATTCTGTTACTGAATATATGCTATTCAATCATTGGGACTTTGATTAAAGCAATTTTTCCTTCCTTTGACCATATACAATTTTTTTCTTATGGAATTCTTAGAAAATATTATAATGTAATTATAATTTAAATCCATGTTAGGCCAAAGCTTTAAGTATTGTGCCCAGTGTAGTTTCTGGTCATCCCAAAATCTCTATAAAAGAGTTGCCAGAATTGGGTTGATTCTCTGAGAATTCTTCAGAATAGCTTTTCTTTAGGACTTCTGCAACACTGGATCCCTGATGGATTAAAAAAATTGACCAATCCCAAACCTGACACATAAAGCTGACACAAAGAATTTAGAACTAAATTGTTAACATAATTTATGATATTTAGTTTCCTCCTAGTCACAGAAGTGTGATTAAACTTACTGGTCCAGCCATTGGAGTTGGCTAGAGATCCTTGAACAAGAAGAAGAAATTGTATGAATTTATAAGAAACGGAAGCCAAGCTTAATTTTAACCTTTGTGTGAAAGTCTGTAATAATATAATTAATCTTCTTGTAAAGATGTCATTTAGGATAGCTTGAAATACCATCTGCTATGAGAGAGCTCAAATGCAGTGTTTTCTGGATGTGCTGGACTAGGTCAAGTCTGAATTCCCCTCCAGACCTAGGATTTGATGTGTAGACAGAGCGTGCAATTTTGCAATCTGCTGAGCCAGAAGAGGATTTAATACTACATTCAGAGCTGTACTCAAATTGTCAAAAAATGTTCAATAAAATAACATTGCAAATCATACTCAGTTAAACTAGCTGGCAAAGGTAGCACGACAAAATTGAGAAATAAAGCATATGAGATGTAGTGTTATTTACATGTTTTCAGGGCTTACGCACTGGGTGGCTTGCTATTTACAAGACAGCATTTCCACCCTTCCCCTCTGCTTTAAGGTTTGATACAAGGCCAAGTCCTCCATCTGACTTCATGCGACTGTGGTCTAGTTCAGATTAGTATTTGTCACCACTCTTCACAGCAGACAGGAATGCAGCAGACTGGCCCAGGAGCAGGAGAAAGAGATGAGGGGACTAGGTCTGTTGAAGGTAAACATACCTTAGACAATCACAACAGTGAAATATGGAGGCTGCATGGAGGTCAGATGCTCAGGGCTTAACTTTAGATAACTGTTGAAGGAAAGAGCATTTTAGAATTCTCAAAATTTTTGCCACCACTGGAAAAAAAAATCATTCCGTAAAGCATTATTATACGCCCTCTCTGAAGATGTTTTACAGAATTCTAAGCTTACTTAGAAGCTAATAGGACATCTGGCTGAAACATGACAGATCATAAATGTGTTTCAAATAAATTAAGACATGGCTTGACAGAATAGAAAAACCATCAATCTGAACAAATGAATCAATATAACAAAAGTATTCTTAAAAGCTAAAAAGTGACATTCTATCAATATGAAAAATATTAACAAAAATGATAATGAAAAATTTTAAAGGTAATGTAAACAGCAACTTTATCCTTTATGAATACAGAACATAAACTCTGAACTGTGGGTCAGACATTATTTTAATGGTTTTACATGTATTAATCTAACAAGCTTATGATGTGAGTTTTATTGTCTAAAACTGAGGAAACTGAGGCACAAGGGAGGGTAAATACTAAGCTGACGGACATGAGTCTTGAACCCAGCTCCATCCTGAATAAACTGGCTCCATCCTGAATAAACTGTGATAAATTATAAAAGGGAACAATACAAATCTTCTCAGTAAAGTTTTGCAATGGAAACAATACTCTTATCGTGTATTTCCAAATTACTTAAGATGTGATGTAATTTCTGATGTTAATATCACTGGTGAGCTGTATCAATTTCAAATAATAGGTAAAATTTGAGGAAAGGAGCTAGTGATTCTTGGCTCTGTGTTGTGCTCTATGACTAAGACTTAGAATTAAATTACGTTAGTCAAGCCATTTCTATTTTCTTCTCTGAAAATGTAAGGTTATAATGCTCATCACACCATCAAGTTATTATTGATTTGGACTGATGATTTCCCTTAAGAACTGATTAGAGCTTGGGAGAAGATTAGTCTTTTGGAAGAATCTTTATTGTTAGGTTATATTAGCCAATAGGGTAGTAGTTGATATCTTGACTTTATATTCCAGCCAGGCGTTCCTGTCATTTAGCTAGTGTAACTCCAAGTTAAATCACGGTATTAAGCAGTATTGATTTGTCTGAGCTGTGGAATGTAAATCTTTTCCCACCAGGTAAACAATGGCAATTAAATGGAATTTGGCTTAGAAGGGAAATGATTTTCCCACAACTTTGCTCCATCAGCAGAAACCCTAACACTCCAATAAGCTACAGGGTTTAGTGCAGGTTTGGCGATGCACCACTCAGCATAACCTGGTTGCCAAGAAGCTGAGCCTGGAGTTTGTAAATTCTTTAAGATCATCAGCATGCTTTGGTGGGGGATACATCACAAAAGTGAACCCAAAGAGACTGAGTGGCTAGGTTAAATAAAATAGGTGAACGTAACTGGCGGAAGAAAATGTTTCCCCTTCTGAAAAGCATGGACTTTGGCATCAGGTAGACGTGGGTTGGAACCCAGCTTCATACCTGATGAAGCAGTGCTTGTAAAGCAGGGATCACTGGCGAGTTACTGACCCGCTCTCAGCCTTAGTTTCCTCTTCTTAAAAATAACTGTTAAGGGCTTCCCTGGTGGCGCAGTGGTTGGGAATCCGCCTGCCGATGCGGGGGACGCGGGTTCGTGCCCCGGTCCGGGAAGATCCCACATGCCGTGGAGGGACTGGGCCCGTGAGCCATGGCCGCTGGGCCTGCGTGTCCGGAGCCTGTGCTCCACAACGGGAAAGGCCACAGCAGTGAGAAGCCCGCGTACCGCAGGAAAAAAAAAAACAAAAACAAAAATAACTGTTAAGAGCATTAACTAGTTTGTTTATGTCTAGCACAATACATGACACATAGTAGGAGCTCAACACATGTTTTTTAAATGAAATGATATTTCTCAACAAATTCAATTATTGGGAGACAGTGTAAATATTTTTGAAGACTCATAACTAATTAGACATTATTTTTTATTAATTAAAAATCCATTTTGGAAGTCTCAATCCTTATTATTCAATTGTGAATAATAAATAAATTGAATTATTCTGAATTAACTGAATAATGAGGTTATTCAATTTCTGCTTAATTTTCAAAATTAAAGTTATATTGATTCTCCAGATCCCTCTCAAAAGCAAACCAAGACTAAATTTAAAGTATTTCCTCAAATTTAGGAGATGAATTTCTGATTTTTTGAAAAGTTTTGGCCAAAGATCAGAGAGCTCTCTTTTCTTTGCAAGCACTCAACGACAAATGTTCCTAGCTCTGAGAGTCATACATTAGTCAGAGGGTTATCCTGACTTATTAGGTCTCTTTTACTCTTTAGTCATGATAACATTAACTCTCAACAGCACTGTCTTCTCAGCTTTCTGCTGGTGAAATACCTTTCCTTAGAGAGTTTCACACGCCATTTGTACTCATGACCTCCTTACTCTCCACACTAATCTTAAGACGGGTGGAAGAGAACAAATATGACTGTTTTAAAGATCAGGGGTAATAAACCTGGTCACGGCTTTTTCCCTGGCAAGGATATTCCTAGATTCAAAATCTACAATATGGTAGCTACTAGTCACATGTGGCTATATAAATTTAAATTAATTACGATTAAATAAAATTTAAAAATTAGTTTCCTCAGTCACACTAGCCACATGTCAAGAGTTCAACAGCCCCACATAGCTAGTGGTTATCATATTACACAATGCATATATAGAAAGTTCCCCTAATCTCTATCCAGAAGCATTGCTAAATGATTGACAGTAAGGGTATCCAATTACAATTTTTCCTTCTCATTGAGCAAACTAAAGATACAGCCTTCCTCTTATTTTTTCATTAAGAGAAAGAAGTATGCAAAAATACTTATAGCACAGAATTTAAGAGTGAAGATCACCTCATGCCCAAAACTCCTCGTTTTGACATAAATTATTTCATGGAGTTGCTCCAACCTTGTGGTCTTATATGATCCCATGTTCTCTATTTCAGAGGAAAGAATCATGGCTACCTGATAGTGATCTCAGCTTGTTGAAGCAAGCTTGACTGCCCCAGGGGTACCTGATACATTCCACCTCTCAAGCATTTCTGTTAGTCAATTGAATATATCATAATTAGAACAGCTATTCATAAAAGGACAGGGTGCTCCTGTTTGGGAATTCTTGGATTTTGCTATCTCCCCCTTTCTTCCAACCCCACCCCCATCTTACTGAAGTTTCCTACCTGATTTGTCAGTGTCCACTATAATGGTAGGGTTGGTGGTGCCACATGGCAGGAAGAGGAGAGAACAAAGTTTTCATGAGGGCTGAGAAGCCTCTCTCTTCCCTAGAAGAAGGCTAATGAAGGTGAGAAAATATTGGTCCTTCATACCCCAAGCCAGGGCTAGCTCAGTCAGAAAATGCCCAGAATGGGCTGAAGCTACATATTCTTTTGTAGTATACACAATTCTGGATGAAAAATTTACTTCCACTTTTCCCACCTCTGTGAATAAAATTCCTAACCAATCCTGAAGTGACTATCTAAGAGATTGTGGATATTTATAATGTTGAATTCTGTAAACCTTCAAGGAGGAATACTCTGGTAGATAAAAGTAATAGTAGAGAAGCAGGCAGGTCAAAGCTTAAGCCATACAGAAGAAAAGGACGTGAAAAGGAACCAGCTGGATCCCAAAAGAGTATATACATACCCATTGCACACTTGCAGGTCTCTTAACTATTGATTTACCAACTTTCTCCTTTTCCTCAGCTCAGTCATACTTTTACCAGTTGCACTCGATCCTGTTAGCAACCCTGCCCCAATGACTGAAACCACCACCAATGATTTGAATCTATTCCTACTACACTGTATATGTTCCTAGCATCCGAAGTGAAATTATGAATGCATTTTCCCATAGAGACATTAGTTGGTTCAATAAATTTAGGTTTTAGAAAATCATTAGCTGTAATGTGGAGAATTGATTTTTTTGGGAACAAGAATGGAAACAAGGGCTCACTGAGCAGACTATTTCAAGTCTAGGCAAGAGATGACACAGGCTTTGGGCAGGGAGGTAGTCATGAGAATGAATGGAAAAAAGTAGATGGATTCAAGATAAGTCTTGGAGTAAAGCTGACAGAACTGAATTTGAAGTAGAGAGTGAGAGAGAGATAAAAGAGAGAAATGAAGAAGGATGATATATTCATTGAGATGGGAAATATTAGAAAAGACACAGAAAGAGCTCTGGTTGGCAGAGGTGAGGTGGCGATGAAGAGCACTGCTTTTGACATGTTAGGTACCACATCTAAGTGGAAATATAGGGTAGGCAGCTGAATATAGGACTTTGGACTTAAAGTCAGTGGTCTTTAGCATACAGAGAGTATGTAAAGCTGTGGAATCAGAAGAGATCACATAGAAAGAGAGAATAAAAAAATGAGGGCACCAGCACCATTACATTTAAGGTTGAGGTCTACATAACACTGCATTATAGGCTATGTAGAATTTTCAGGCTTCCCAGGTAGATTACTTAACATCTATAATAGAGAATATGCATTTCAAATTCTAAGGAATAGAGATAAAACACATTCCTGAGCACAAGAATTCTTCATGTGGGGAACTGCCAGCATAACCAAGGGTTTATATTAGGTAGAATCACTGTGACACTTTGAAAGAATTTAATTCATATAAAAGAGAATATGTCTCACTCATCAATAACTGTAGCTGCTTATCTGGACTACTTGGAACCTACAGACTGGTTCCAAGCCTAAAAGAACCTGATTTGATATTTCTACCTAGTTTATCTCATTTTGTGTAACTGCTGCCAACATGTCAGTTTTGATTTGATACAAAGTATAAAAGTCTATTCCCTGAATTATGAGAGAAAGAAAAAAATTATAAGAAAAATAAAGTGTGTTAGACAATTACTAAAATTTTACTACTTGAAACACTGCTAAACATTTTTATAAATCTATAAACATTTACAATTTTAGCAGTTATGGAAAGCAGGCAAAAAGAAAGATTTAAAAAATTACAGGAAAATTATGTTTCTTTATAAAGGTGGTGCTTTCCACAGTGTCCGGTGGTTCTAACATTTTTAGAAAAGAATACCTACACAAAAGAGCAAGCTCTCAAAATTCATTACATATACATCTTGCCACAAAACATTTTCTATAATCTGCTTCAGTATCTGAGCTGTGTTGAAGTCAGTGATTTGTACATTCTGTGGCTTCAGTTATTTCTTTTAAAATCAGCTTCCAGACTTCTGAGAACTGAATCTTTGCCAGGACTGAGTCAAGTTTTCCTATCTTTTGAATGAGTTTGTCTCTTCATCTCTGTGTATTATTTCTCAAAAATACAAGCCCAGTTTGCATAACAATTGGGAGTCAGAATTGGATTTTAAAAGGCCATCGGTATCCTTCTGCGTCCATTATCACCAGGACTCTCACACCACATTGCTCTGAATATTCCCTGATCTGACCCAATCCCAAACCCTCCCCTCTCCTCACCCGCAGCTCCTACTGGGCCCTCTGGATCTCCTATTCTTGATTCCAAAACCCTATGCATACAATCTCATCTCCAAACTTTCTTCCGCCCTCCTATTGTAGCTGAAACCTGATGGACCAGTGAATCTAATATTTACCCTACAGCGCACTCACCAGGAGGTCAGGTATCTCTTGGTACCATAAGAAATTGTTTCATATATATGAAAGGATATGAAGGATATGAAGGATAATTTGCCATATATCCTTCCCTACTTACACTCTTAGAGGATATTGTAAATTTGGGTAGCATATCAATTTAGTAGCATTCTAGTAGCTATGATTTAGTCATCCTAATAGCATTTGGAAATGCAGACTCATTTTAAAGTGCTCAGAAGGCTGGTTACTGTTTTATGACAGTTTTTTAACTTTCTTATAGAACCTCATTTAGAAACACAGCAATTTTAGCTAATCCTTTAAATTAGTAGTCACTCTATTAGCTCAGGGTTAGCTGATTTATTACATTACAAGTGGAATGATTGATTGATTCAACTATTTATGGACTCACTATTATACACGAAATCCACACACAGGCTAGGTACTAGGAAATGCCTTCGGAATATAATAAACAAGACAGATGTGGGCTCTTCCTTCAGGAGGAGATATATATATATAAACAAATAAGAACACAGATTATTAATTATAAATGGCAATTAACACAAACTATTATTTAACTCCACACATACTGCATAGGAAAAGTCTAGTGTGCAGTGCCTAGGGTGGGAGGAAGTAGAATTTAAAGGGGATCAGCTTGTTGAGAATGGATGGTTCTGGGAAAAGAAAACAGAAAACTAGGTGAGAGCAAAGAAAATTTTACCAGCTCTTTTCCTTCTATTTATATAGACCAATGATTGATGCCCAAGGAGCCCCTGCATTATGGCAGATTCGGTGTATGGAACTGTGTTTATTTTTCAATGAAATAAAGGGAACATTTTTAGTTTTGTCTGGCTTAAAAAAATTCTGGCAGTCACATCTGGGAGTTTTCATATATTGCTTCTGCCCACTTACTATGATGATGGTGGTGATGCCCACGAGTAAGTGGCCTGTGGATTCAGAACACGTTGGCTTTTTATTTTTTTT
Organism: Neophocaena asiaeorientalis asiaeorientalis; assembly: GCF_003031525.2. Classification (NCBI taxonomy): domain Eukaryota; kingdom Metazoa; phylum Chordata; class Mammalia; order Artiodactyla; family Phocoenidae; genus Neophocaena; species Neophocaena asiaeorientalis. Next base: position 22,739,931 of record NW_020176571.1, on the reverse strand, counting down.
TAATTGATGAAGATTTACTGAAAAGCAACATAGTTTGTTTGGAACCTTCCAGAAACGGCATCTTCATAAAAAGCAAATAATCCCTGAATATCTTCACATAGAGCTGGGAGGGTGGTGGTGCTCTTGGACAGTTTGTTGCTGTAGCTGTTACCATTGTTCTTAAATGATTATGTTTCTCAGTGTGCACTGGTTTTCAGTGTCTAAGATGAATACTGTACCATCTCCAAGGTAAATCTCTCCCAACAGCCTAAAATTTGTTTCTGTTTTATAATTTTGAGAATGCCAACACATAACTTCCAAAATCAAACAATATTTTTTCATCAAAGGCACACCTGAATTTTATCAATTAATTACTATTTAATCTCATCAGAGATAAATTTTTGACAAAAGTTATATTTTCAGTGAGATCACTTGAATCCAATTCCCAACCTAAGAACCATTAATTTATTTTGGCTTTCTGCTTCCTGTTGGTAGTCTTCAGAGACACAGTAGAGTTGTTTACTGGTATGTAAACAGCAGACTAGGGGATAAGTGCTTGGATTCAATAACTCTCGTTTTTTTCTCTTGGAGTTTCATACATGTTTTCCAGGTTTTTGCATAGGTTTTTTTTTTTTTTTTCTTATTCAGGATTTATTATGCAAAGACTATTTTTTTAAATTCAGTGAATGAATAATTCTTTTGTTTTTTTATCATTCTTTAAAGCATACATAGCATTTCCTGATTCCAGTCAGTTTAACTATCAGAATAAAAATACCTGACTCAATGCAGAATAATATCAAGCATAGGGACGTTGTTCTGGTTTTGATTTCAAAGCAATCACTGAGTAAGGCTCCACTGAACTGCAACATGAATCAGCATTTAGTGAGGCTGGGTTTAAACCTCTACTCCAGATTCTGAATGACAGAGAACTTCTAAATCAGGCACTGTTTGTTCATAGTTTTAGGTCTCTGTGATTTACTTGGCTTTATTAGACAATAGGGGCTTTGGTTCAGTTATATTTTTAACATTCCTTAAAAATAAAGCAAAGAGTATTCCCATTTTGGATGAGGATTAGTATGGTGGAGGAAATGAAGAATTTACAAGCGCTGGGTATCCAGGGACTATGCACTGGGCTCTGTGCTGGACTGCCTCGGTTAATACGTTTTTGGTTGCATGTAATAGAAACTGGCTCTGGCTGGCTTAAGGGAAAAAAGTATTCTTCCAACTGGCATATTGGAAGAATATTTGGGTAGCTCCAAGAATCCAAGAGTCAGGGAAGGCAGCGATCAGGGGACTTCTGACCTCAGAAGCAGAGTTCATGTCTGGCCCCCTAGGGTAAAATAGTTGAAGTATCTCAGCACATGACTCTTCACAGGAGGCCAATGTGGTCTTCACCTGTGGATTAGCCCGTCAACGTTAGAGGGGCAGAATAATATTGTTTGGCCAGTTGTTTGTGGGCAACTGCACCTGTATTTTGTAGGCAGTTCCCAGAGAAAGGGGGCCTTTTGTGAACTGGTGGCCACACCAGTGAGGTCTACTCTATGGGGCATTTTACAAGGTTAATTTTCACAAAAAGCCTATAAAAATCACTATTTTCACCTCACGAATGAGAAAGCAGAGACTCAAATTGGTTAGGCAACTTGTCCAATGTTTTACAGTTAGAATGTGGCAGGGCTAGAATTCCAATTAGGCTTATAAGAGGCGGCTAGCCTCCTTCTTTAAAGATGAAAATAATCTGATGACTACATGGGATAAAAATTTCCGGATAATTTCTTATGGAGAGACTACTGGGTATCTCCAGGGTACTAGAAAGAGTAAAACTGTCTGTTGAAAGCTCTGGGGTTGAAGCCCAATTCTACCTGGTCATCAAGGGCAATTAAACATCAAATATTCACTAACATTGAATCTCCTTCACAAGGTTATTTTAACTTCACAGGGGTGTTGAGCTAACATGTGAAAATAGTTGGCTCAAAGCAGATACTCATTTTTTTTTTTTTGAGGAAATAACTATTCTAATAATGAACTCTCAAGCATGTTACTAAAATTAGTCACAGTTTGACAGTGGCTTTGTCATTCTAAAAACAGAATTCCTCTCTTACCCTTAGTCTTTCAGAATGGTGCCTTATTCACCTAAACATAAAGGTAGAAAATGCTATATAAAGAGAGTTAAGGAAACCATACAATAGGAGGGGGAAGTTTTAGATACAAAACATTTGACTACTTTGACACTTTGGGCTCACATTTCAGGGAAAAACTCTTATCTTTGGGCACAGCACAATGCTCAATCATCTAATTCTCTTAGTGAATGCTACCTGAGATGGTTTATGTCCTTGTGATAACCAGGACAAAAACAGAATACAGTTCTAAATGTGGAAATCTATAACTTGAACATCACCGAAATAGATTATTAGCTAATTCAGTTTGGAAGGATTAATGTATCAAATAGTTTTATGTTCAGATGATTATTCTCAGTTATCTTTAAGGATAACTCCATGGGAAAAAAGTATTTTAGCAATATAAGAATTTATTGTGCATGGTGGGTGTTCCTCAAATATTCACAGACTGATCAGTGTCAATCTGTTCCAAATTACTTCAGACCACAATTACTCTATGTCAATAGCATAGACTAATGTAACCCCAAACGGAAGAAGAAAAAATCATTCTGTGCTGGTAGGGGTAGAAAGAGAGGTGTAGATTATTATATACTCTTGATATTTCTACAGCTTTCTGGATCTTAGTTTCAGTGACCTGTTATGCTTCATTTTCATCTAAATCATATCTGAGTAACTTGTAAAATATCCTATCATTTAAAATTTGATGACAAAGAGTCAACTGATTTTAAATGTGACCATAACATTATGTTATTGGCTTGTTCCTGAATTAAAAGCCCTTTTCCCCCTTTTAAACTATGCTGCATTTCAAGTCAGTGGCCTGCTTGCTTTAATTTCTTATTTAAATTTGTAAGAGAAACCTAAGTAGTCATTAACATTTAAAGATTCTTGATAAATATTATTATAATATTTAGGGGAAGGTATAAATTAAAAACATCATCATCCATGGGTGTAGAAGTTTGAGTAAGAAAAAACTTTTTTAAATTTTTTAAAAAGTATTAAAAAATAATAATAACCAAATAAGATGTGAAGCTCTTTTTTATTACACTGAGAAATTCCCAGAAAAGTACAAAGCCTATGAAAGTAGGAGCATTTCAGAAAACAAGACAGAATATTTGCATACATTTGTAATGATATTTTAGTTTTGATGTTTAAAAAAAAAAAAAAAAAAACTCATGATTTCACATTGAAGCACATTGCTCATGACTTAAGTACCTTCTGAAGTACTGGGAAAGTATTTCACATCTCTTATATTTGAACCCGAATGCCTATAAATGGCTAAGTTATATTCTCTTTCTAGAGATTAAGTTCATGGTATGATTCATAAGAAAAATGATTTTATTGATTCACAGTGACTTTGAAGAAAAGAAATAAGAAATAAGCACATTACACACATATATTCCTTTAAATGGTACATCAGATCAAAGTTGAATTAATTTAATAATCTTTAGTGTTGTTAATTGTTACCAATGAAAATACATAGATCCCACTACAGAAAAGAGGTTTGGTAATATCAGAATGATTCTCTGTCATATCAGTGTTTTACATCTAAGTTACATAGATAAATAGGTGATGTTGAAAACCATGCTGTTTCTAGCCTCAAAATCAAATAAATGTATGATGACACCCTAGAATCTTATCAAGTCATTGTGAAACAATAAGTAAAAAATATTTACTATTTTTGCCAAATACAATGTTAACAGGGCACCAGAGGCTATAAAGTTTACTTAGTTTAACTTTTAATCTGGTAATTTTCAATGGTTTTGGGGTCACATCATACTTTTTGTTGCTGTTACTACTACTGCTAATAAAATACTAGTAAAATGTAAAGGAGAAAAAACAAAAGAAAATAAATTAGATCTCTTGTAGTTCTTCTAAATACTGTTTTGGTTTATCCTTGAAGTGGAAATCAATTTTCCAGGGTTTGGAAAGAAAACAAAAGCATCTTTATAATTCACAGCATGTATTTTAGAGGTCTAATGATTTATCCATTGCCAGTGTGGGTTAGGTTGTCACGTTCTCTTTATTCAATGTCAACTGGTTCCGTAGCTATTAAAGCACTTAACTGTTTCTGAGCACAAGAGAGGAACAGTTCCAAACTGGACAGGCTTCTTTGGCGGATGACTTGATCAAGCTGTTGATTTTTTTTAAAGAGAGAGAGAGAAAGAGAAAAAGAATATACTTAGTTGAGGGCTAAAGAATGTTACAGAAGCCCACTAGAGAAACCTTTTCAGATGATGATTTAGAAAATCAAATAGTGCTTTAAACTCAGAGACAGTGCAGTCACTATTTCTGGGCTATCATCTAAGCTGAGATGATAATCATTACAATTTTATAATTGATGTTGGTATTCAGTTATTGGAGAAATACCATAAATCTGATCAGAGTGATTTCAGATAATATAAAATAGTATATAAAAATACCAGTTCTTAATGAATATACAGACTAGAAATCCACAAATATCATAAAAAATATAACAGATGCACAAAACAGAAGAAAAACATGTTATAGAAAAACAGCATAATTACTCCATGCATAGAGTTTAACTGGGACAAAGGACAGGTAAGGATATAAACAATTTCCTGAAATTAGAGAAAGTTCTTGGGAAAGGTTTATTTTAAGAAACATGTGATACTGTTGAAACAAATTTGGCTTGGTTTTCCTGTTGAGTTATAGATTTTTTATTAGGATTGTTTTAGTGTATCAATAACAAATACAGTGAACAAAACCATAGAGGCTTAGTAATAAAAGTCATACAACAAAGAACTTTCTGGATGGTAAGGATTATTGGATACATCAAAAAAGGGTTTCTAACTCTTCTGCCCTAAAAAATTGCTCATTGTGTAAAAATAACCAACGACAACACATTACCTACAGGTTATAGAATGGAGGAACTCAAAAGAAAGCCAAATAAATTCCATTTCATGATACACACCTGTCATATTTATGTAAAAGTTGACTATTCCTCCGACATGCTCCCCCCAACATAAAAGAAAAAAGACAAATCCAAACAAGAATTCTCTATTAAATTACACATCCATAATCCATTGAATTCAAAATGACTGAAAAAATGAAAGATTAAAATTTTGAAGTATCCTAAGAATTAATCAAAAAACAATATATTATATTTAGCAAAATCCTCATGTAAAAAGATTGAAAACTACTAAGACTCCCTTCAATTCTAATATTTTGGGATTTTAATGTACATAAAGAAGTAAGATTCCTGTTTATCCTTTTTTCACATGGGTTTTTTTTTTTTTTTTCTCTTCCTCTCTCAGATGATACCTTTAGGTGAATATATACCTTCTGCTTACAAGTCTCTATCAAATAAGACAGTTCATCACAAGATAAACCCCAGGAGAGCAGAGAGTTGTCTGTCTTGTTGACTATCGTACCCCAGCATCTAGAAGAGGGTCTGGCCACATGTTCGACAGTCAATAAATATTTGCTGAGATTGACTGAATCAATAAATACTTAACCCGAATAGAGCAAGGCAATCTACTAGGAAATGATAGATGCACTTTTAATTCTAAAAGTAAAAACATGCTTAACCTAATTTAAAAGCTATGTAGGAGACTAAAGTTGAATTTTTTAATGTTTCATTTTAATACACATAAAACAGATTGAAATCTAATTATTTGCGGTTTTATAAAATTATTTCGCACTTGGTCCAAATTCAAATAGTACAGAAGGGTACACCAACACCTTGGTCCAGTCCATTCCTAGTGGTTTCTGTCTACTTTGGGTATTTTCAAGCGTTTAAAGATAGGTTTTTAAAAAATATTTGGTCAAGATCTTGTAATTGTTAACTATGGCAGGGTTCACATAATCACATTCTTCCACTGTCATTACTGGAAATTTTTCCTATTTCATTTTCAAGAAACTGCTTGACTGCATTCCATGATTTATTTAGCCACTTTCCCATTGATAGACATGTAAGTTTATTCCAATTTTGTCTTGTTTATGAAGCAACAAGGAAATTTACAATCTGAGTGCACTCCCTTCAGAAGTTGTCCAAGGGTTTCTCTTGGACAGATTCTAATACATGGAATTTCTACATCATAAGATTTGCATATTTTATTTTATTTATTTTTTAGATGCAAAAATAATAATGATATAATTGCGGTTGAACATATGTTAGTATGTTCACATGGGCGCTGTAGGAAGAATAGACTAGGAGAGGAGCAAGACAAAAAGCAGAGGTTCAATACACAAGGCCGTCAGTAAATATGTGAAGAATAAATGAAATTAATGAAAAAATATCTCACTAAAATAAAAAGTAAAATTTCTGACACTTCTAAGTAATTGACATAAAAATATTAGTCAATGGACTGATTAGACACATACTTCTCTCTTAGATACCAAAGTATTTGTAATTCATTTTTACTGCCTGTGCAGTTGTCTTCAGTGTTCCAGAATCCATGGAGTAATCCGCAACATTCTAGATGGGGAAAGCCAGCCTTTTGATTAGACAGACACCTAGCCAGTCACCCCTCTTCATCCATTCATGCCCAGTGCTTCTTTTAATTATTTATTTCATTTTTTATTGAATGAAAGATTCTTTAAATTCTATAGTGCTTTATAATTTCAAAATTTCACACAGATGATTTCATATAATCCCTTTTTTAGTTCTACCCCTACATTGTCCCTCCCCCCCTTCTCTCTCTCCAATGGTAACCACTATTTTGTTTTCTATATCTGTGAGTCTGCTTCTTTTTTGTTTTATTCACTAGTTTATTTTTTAGATTCCACATATAAGTGATATCATACAATACTTGTCTTTCATTGTCTGATTTATTTCATTTAGCATAATGCCCTCCAAGTCCATCCATGTTATTGCAAATGGCAAAATTTAATTCATTTTTATGGCCGAGCAATATTCCATTGTGTGTGTGTGTGTGTGTGTATATATATAGATATATATCTATATCTATATATATACACACACATACCACATCTTCTCTATCCATCACCTGTTGATGGACACTTAGGTTGCTTCCATACCTTGGCAATTGTAAATAGTGCTGCAATGAACATTGGGGTACATGTATCTTTCTGAATTGTGTTTTTGTTTTCGTGGTTATATACCCACCTGTGGAATTGCTGGGTCATATGGTAGTTCTATTTTTAGTTTTTTGAGAAACCTCCATATTGTTTTCCACAGCGGCTGCACCGACTTGCATTCCCACCAACAGTGTAGGAGAGTTAACTTTTCTCCACATCCTCGCCAACATTTTTAAGTTCTGTTCTTTCTGATGACAGCCATTCTGACAGGTGTGAGGTGATACCTCATTGTGGTTTCAATTTGCATTTCCCTGATGTTTAGCGATGTCGAGCATCTTTTCATGTGCCTGTTGGCCATCTGCATTTCCTCTTTGGAAAAATGTCTATTCAGTTCTTCTGCCCATTTTTTAATTGGGTTGTCTGTAAGGACTTGCATATTTTAAACTGTGATAGTTATTACCAAATTGCTTTCCAGAGTGAGAGTACCAATTTATCAGTCCCATCTGTAGTGTATGGGAGGGCCAGTTTTCCCTGTTTTCTTTTTAAACAGTTGCATAGTTTTCCATTGTATATTTATAATTTTATATAATGGATTATTTTATTACTTATTTAAAAATTATTCTATTGATAGACATTTGAATTGTTCCTTATCTTTTGCTATTATAATCAATGCTGTAATGAACACCTATCAACACAGACCTCTGTATACCTATGCTAGCATATCTTATAGAAACTGCTTGAGCCAAAAAATATGTCATCTGCAATGCTACTTCTGTCATAAATCAGGTTTCCACATATGCATGAATCTGTCTTCAGGCTCCCTACTCTAACTCCATAGACAATTCACCTATTCCTATGCAAATATAATGCTGTCTTAATTATTACAACTGTATAATAAATGTTAATATATCACACATTACCTACCATGTTACCAACCATACCATCAAATATTTCAGAAAAATATAAATTAATAAACACTTGTAATAAAATTGAATTTAAAAAGGAAACAATCAGACTACAGATAGTTCAATACCCTTTTTCTCATAAAATGCAAAAACCAAGCAAAATTTAAAAGTATATTATTTTGAGTTACATCAATAGGCAATATAACTTTTCTTTTTAAGGCCAAGGATATTATGCAATCAAAACTGAGGATAGGGCTTCCCTGGTGGTGCAGTGGTTAAGAATTCGCCTGCCAGTGCAGGGGACATGGGTTCAAGCCCTGGTCCAGGAGGATCCCACATGCTGCGGAGCAAGTAGGCCCGTGCACCACAACTACTGAGCCTGTGCTCTAGAGTCCGGGAGCCACAACTACTAAAGCTCGCGCGCCTAGAGTCCTTGCTCCACAACAAGAGAAGCCATGGCAACCATGAGAAGCCATGAGAAGCCCGCACAACCGCAATGTAAAGTATCGCCCCCCCGCCCCGCTCCCTCCAAGGCGCGAAGAAACAAAGACCCAATGCAGCCAAAAATAAATAATAAATTAATAAATAAATTTATTAAAAAACACACAACAGGATAGTTGTATTTGGAAGATGGAATCAGGATGAAATATGTTGATTCATTTTGGAGGTGGCTTCATGGGGGGTTGTTTTACTATTATGGTTCATAACATGCATATATATATATATATATATATATACACACATACATTAGATATAATAATTCAAAGTCTTTTAGAAGCCACACCCCAAACAATCAGGAATTCAATTAAAAACAAAATTGATTTAATATCTTAGAATTTATGAATGTTAGATAGAGGAGAAACTTCTTTTGATAGCGTATAGCACAAACTCATAATTGCACAAACTAGCAATCAACCTGCGATTGTTGTTAAGTAACAATCCTCTGGGTTATGCGTCAGAAAGAATATCCTGTAATTTCTTAAAAAGCAAGGATATGTACAAGGACAAAAAAGTTTGAGAGATTTCAATTTAAACATACCAAGCACTTCCCTTCTCTTGTTTGTGTTAAAGGTCACCCTGGAACTAGAAACCATAAGATGATGGATGTACTGACTTTGGGTTTAGGTAGCTAAACTTCACATCTTTCGCCATGCCTCCCCAGAACTGTCTGAAGGCAAGAATCCACTAAATAAACAGGAGTTCAACACTTTAAGGGGCAAGAAGGTGACTGATACTCTGTGAGGAAGAAGATAAACTGGGCCATTTCAGATCTAAGATTCCAATTTGGTAGGTGCTTTCTGGGCATGGTATGTAAGATCACGTCTATGAGGGGGACACTTGAGACCTTACTCTATAGTTCAGGGACAATTCCTCTCTCTGAAACAAGTGCATCAAACTGATGTTCTCGGCGAATTCCTGAATTTCAACAGTTTCAGTTTTATTAGGCATGACCTTATTATCCTTTATTGAGGCAAGAAGAATTTTGGCAAAATATTCTTTTTGCACCCTTGAAGAGTGGGACTTAGTTCTGTTTTTGTGGCTTTCATCTCAAAGTGAATCAAAGATTTGTATTCTGTGACTTCACGCTGACAATGTTATGTCCAGGGTAGCTGCAGCAAACACTGGCTGTAGGATTTACAATCTCTTCATAACAGTGTAGCTCTAACTGCTTTGTTTTCCCTTCTATTTACTGTTGCTTCAGGTGCTGTTCAGCTCTTTCAGATACCTGAAAAAAACCCCTGGAAATTCTGAGGCTTCTGAAACACACACCTGGGCTTTATAAATCTTTTTCTCCCTCTTTGTCATCTCTTCAGTTTGCTAGCATACTGCTGAAAACCATTTAAAAGCATACATACTACTTATTAAAAGTTAATATTAAGCTTAGGGGGTAAAAAGAAGACATGACTTTCCAATAATTTCCTGTATTAGATTTACCTTTCCATTAGTATTTCATGCCATAGCAAAAGAAAAACAAAGCATCTCTAGACCTTAGCTTTTATTTCCTATCACCAAAACACAATATGATGCATGGTGAACTCATACTGGTCAAGAGAGCAAAATTCAAATTCAGCTACAGGAATAAAAAAAGGCTTATCTTAATGGGACTGTTAAGAACACTGTTTACATCCCAGAAAATCTGATACATTGTTTTTGAATATATATATGTATATAAAATTTATGTATATATAATTAATATATATATTAAATACACAGTACTAATTGTGATTTCAATATCTTCTGGGCTTTCACCAATAAGATATACCAGAAGATGTGAAAATATTAGGCCTACCTTTATCACTGTTACTTTTCCAACCTGCCCTCCTACATATTTTAAACTTATGCTTAAAAAGAGATATCCAGCAAATCCACTGATAGAAAATTACTCATAAACATGTTTTATGTTTAGTAATATGTTTAATGGATCACATTTTCACATTCACTAACAAGCTCTTTCGTGGGCATTGAAGAAAGGTCAAGTATGATGATCCGGAACTGTAATTACTCAGGCGGATTTCCCAGTAGATGTAATACCATTGGGTAAGAAGGACTATTTACACATTCTGATAAGAAGTGAAATAGTTCTTCAGTTTTTATTGCAACGCTGCCCTTTTAACAGTGCTGCTCGGGTATGAATGCCTTTATTTTTCTGACTTTATATGCATCCCCCACACATACACACATATCCTCAAGCAGTTTCATTTACATGCTTGAGATTGAGCCAATCCATTGATTGATTGGTCAATCAGCTGACCAGTAACGAAGTTAAGACTGCCACTAGTAGTGCATTATTGCTCTGAGCCCCCAAAAAGTATACATATAGGACTTCCCTGGTGGTGCAGTGGTTAAGAATCCGCCTGCCAATGCAGGGGACACGGGTTCAAGCCCTGGTCTGGGAAGATCCCACATGCCGCGGAGCAGCTAGGCCCGTGAGCCACAACTACTGAGCCTGCGCTCTAGAGCCCATGAGCCACAACTACTGTAGCCCACGTGCCTAGAGCCTGTGCTCCACCACAAGAGAAGCCACCACAATGAGAAGCCCGCACACGGCAAAGACGAGTAGCCCCCGCTCGCCACAACTAGAGAAAACCCGCACGCAGCAACGAAGACCAAACACAGCCAAAAATAAATAAACAAATTTATATTAAAAAAAAAAGTATACATATAGTGTGGCCTTGTCCGGAGTTTAGGAGTACTCATATATTCTTTCATTCACTCATTTATTCAATATATATTCAGTACCTACTATGTGCCAGGCACTAGAGAAATATAGCGGTGAAGAAAACAATTCTCTGCTCTTATATACTTTACAGTTTACTTTAGTTTATATTTTAGTTTGAGGAGACAAATTAATATTCTTCAGGTAGAGATCAGTATTATAAAAAATAACGAAGTAGGGTAAAGGATTTGACAGGGACAGAGGGGACATCTTTTGGGTGGGAATGATTAGAGAAAACCAACCACGCAAAAGCATCAGGAAAGAAAGTTACAAGGCAGATGAAACCACAGGAGGAAAGTCCAAAATGTGGGCTCAGACTTGGCTTGAATAAGGACTGGCAATAAATAAAGAAGACAGGAGCAAAATGAGCAAGGTGAGGGGAGGACTGGTAGGAGAGAAGATCAGAGAAGTAGACAGTGGCCAGAGCGGGAAGGGCGCTATAGGTCATCGGAAGACTCTGGAGAGTTTTGAGCAAGGGTGTGACCATATTCTATGTCTGAAAAATATCACACTTGTAGGGAGTTCTCTGGTGGCCTCGTGGCTAGGACTCGGCACTCTCACTGCCACGGCCTGGGTTCAATCCCTGGTTGGGGCACTGAGATCCTGCAAGCCGTGCAGCACGGCCACAACAACAACGATGACAATCACACTTGTACTGGGGACAAGAGATTGCTGGGGGGCAAGAGCAGAAGAAAACCCAGTTAGGAGACTTTTGGTCTGGGGAAAATATAAAGTTAATCAGACTGTTGGCAGTAGAGGCTTAAACAGCAGGTCAGGTTTAAAATATATTTTTAGATAGGACCAACTTGAGCTGCTGATGGATTAGAAGTATGGATGAAAGGAAAAGAGAAGTAAAAGGTGATTCTTAGAATGATGGTGCCATTTATTGAGTTATGATGAACTGGAGGGAATTTCGGAAACACAGGATAAAAAAGGTTTCTTTTATACTTTTATATAGCTTTTGTGCTAATAATAAGCATTGTGAATTGCCAAAATGGCTATAGCATAGGTAATGTTTCTCAAGCTTTTAAACCTTGGAATTGTGTGTGTGTGTGTAAAGCATTCTTTGGAAAATACACCACAACTCAATTTTTCTTGAGAACTCCCCTAGACTAAAAACAAACTGTATATATAGGGAGAATATTATACTGGTTCAGTTTCCCCTTAATAAATAATCATGGAATTTTACTGGTAAGAGATTTTGAGACTGCTTAGTCTAACATCTACATTTTACAGTTGTGGAAAACTGATACACTGAGTTGTTAACAGACCAATTTCACAAACCTAATATGTCCTCCTACACATAAAAAATATACTTCTTCAAAATACATTTAAAAGTATTAGCCCGAGTTTATCTTTGCTTAATAAACCCTACTATGTATCAAGTAGATTCTGTGCCCTCACAATTTGACAATGGACATTTGACAATGGACAGATAGGATTCATCCCTAGAGTACCAGCACTATGACCAGAAAGGTGCTGACAACCATTCTGGGTGAGATGATATAACTATCCTTTCTCTCAATGTAGCCATGAAGGAAGTAGATTATGAATCAGTTTTAAAACTTAACATGCATACATACTCATAATGGGCTGGTTCGTTTTATGAACAAACAATAAGGACTCACAGACTTGAAGATGATTGTTATTCTTGAGTGGTGATTCTTTTTATTGTGACATCTAAACATTTTTCCTTTAAATACCACCATCTTTACCTTTATCCTGTATCCTCAAATTCTGCATTTCAGGCTAAGAAAATTTAGACGTATCTGTAATATTACTGTAGCATTAATGGAAGTTCTATAGTATCTGTCTTATTACGGGTATACCAACCATAAAGAGTTTCTCTTTTAAAATAGTCTTTATATTTTCAGATAAGTAATAAATACTCTTTTCTTTATATATGCAGAGAAGTAAATCTGACTGCAAGAGGGATGTATTGTATATAAAGCTGAAGTTGAGATAGAACATCCCCTCTCTGGGAATATAACTATGTCATTATTGTAAATCATGTTGGAAGAGACTTTGAACCAACTTGAGGATAATAGTGATATAAATACATGTTTAGAATGACTCTAACTCTAAAAGATTCAATATGATCAGGAGAGTGATTTGAACTAAGGCAGTGCCAGCTGCCTGGACCTGAACTTCTGAAAATGTAGACCTGACCTCTTTACCAAAACATTCACCGGCCATGACGTCCCATGAAGACTCTCACTCCGGAGTTCACATCTCCTACTCTCTTTGAGAAACTTTTTCAACTTTGAAATATATTTCAAGTCTATCTATTTAGTTAAAAAATATCAACATATAAATTAGTTGTGTAACTTTCCACCAAGCACAAGATGAATTACAGATGCTCTTTCAGAGTAAATGGAAAACGGGTATAAAGAGTCTTAAACCCCACTGGCCACAACTAAAGAACTGTGAGTTTTGCTTTGTTTTGTTTTTGTTTTAAGATGTCTTAGGGTAAGTCAATTCTCTGTTTTTGAATCATCTAAAATAAGTTCTACATATTTGGGCAGTTCTGCCTTTTTATCCCAAACTACCATAGAATCCACTGGGAAATGGGAATACTCATTTTTGCTCTTCACTAAATCATCTGGGCAGCATAAACCAATATGTATTCCAGACCTTAATGTGCAGGCATACCACCTTGGAATACAATCTTATTCGATCTTATAAGTTAAGCAACAGCAGTTGGCCAGAAAAGGATGCACTGTGGTAGTGAGTGAATGTAGACACTAGACTTTCTAGTATAAACTTCCATATGTGAGGTTTAATAAATTTGAAAAGAATATAATTCTGGTAACAACTGCTTTACTCCGAATTCAGACAATTTCCAAAACATTTTTAAAAACCACAGATTTAGGAAAATTTTAGAACGAAAGAAAAGGTAACTAAAATTGTATAGTAGAATAGTAATTGTACAGTAATCCCATCTTAGGGCTCTGATCCATAAGGTTGTATTTACCTATTAACAAGTTCCATATCCTACTTTCTAGAGTTCAATGGCAGGAATTTATCTCAAATAAAAAATGGATTGATTCTGGCAAGACAGACTGATTTTAATATGACATTCCACATAAAGTTTTTAATAAAATTTGTTACATGCTCCCAAACCATGAATAGCCTTGTTCTACATTTTTTTAAGACCTAGGTTAGTGCAAATATTGCAGTCTGTAGGATGGCCTTTTGTAAATTAAATAACATAAAAATCCCAAACAAATATTGTTAAGTAACAAATTGTTCAAGTACAACAAACACAAACTCTTGTATTTTCATCAAGTTTTAAAGATTTTAGCAATTCTTTTGTGTCAATCCAAGGAACAATATCTGCCAATTACTCTCTGTAGGACTCTTTTGTTTTGATTTTCAGCAATTTAAATTTCACCTTATTTTGAAGTAGGAGAAAGAATTATATGACCTCTTGGGTTCTTGTCTTCCTGTGCTATCTTAAAATTCTCAGATAACTGATATATTTTGCCTTTTATGTTTCAATGTACAAAAGCATGCAAAGAACTGTACACAAGGCTTATTTCTGAGCTCTCTGCACACATATATTGAAGTTGATTTACAGGGCAAAATTAACAGTCCTGGATGGAGTCTGATCTTCTCTTGTTTTGAGAACAGTGTTACTATTATTACCTGCTAGGCACAGGTGAATTTCCTTATTGTGTTGTACTAGTTACCAATTACTGTGTAACAAATCAACCCAAACCTAGTGGTTTAAAACAAAAAACAACAAATATTTATGGTCTCTCCATTTTTGTGGGTCAGGAAACTGGGTGCAGTCTGAGTGCCTCTCACACATGGTCTCTACTGAGGGGTTACCATCAAGCTGTGGCTGGGTTGCAGTCAGCTCAAAGTCCAGCAGGGGAAGAAGCTGCTTCCAAGCTCACCGAGTGGCTGCTGACAGGCCTCAAAACATCCACTTCCAACAGAGCTCACGTGAACTTCTCCACAAGGGTGCCTAATAACACGATAGCTGACTCTCCCAAAGCAAGCAACCGAGACAGAATGAGAGCACGCCAAGAGAGCAAGACAGCGCCCAAGATAGAGGCCATGATCTTCCCAAAAGCCAACTTTGCTTCGCCCAGCCCAGGCTCAAGGTAAGGAAATTACATAAGTGCAGGGCATCACTGGAAAACCTCTACTGTGCATTATCTCATCTTTATTCTCCTGAAACTCTGAATGAGGCCACCAAGGCTTAGAGATGTTATGACTTGCCCAAGTGGCAGGGCCAGGATTCAAATCCAGGTGTGTATCACACTAAGCTATTCTCTAAACCACAACAGTACAGTGTCTTCTCAGATAAGAACTTCAGGTGCGGCTGGGGGCTTTGGCACAGTATCTGTTTTGCTATAAATATGTAGGGGTTTATTGCATTGTGTACACTTGTGCAGAAACTTGTCAAGATGCCAAAATCCCTCTAGATATCGTCTTTAAAACATGTAATTATCTTCTCTTCCTAAAAGGTAGGCCCAGGAAGGTTTCTGTTGTATTAACATACAAATGCTTCCCTGAAAATGCAACAGAAGCATTTAAAGAAAAACTGGCACATCGAATACATCACATATGCCTTAAAGAATCTGTAAACCTCAGTGGCTGTATATAAAAACAATTGATTACTTCTTTCTAGGTCCATAACAAAAGAAAGGGGAAATGTTCATAAAGGCACTGTGTAGGACAGACCTCACCTTGGGGTACCTCTGACGCTTTGAGAATCTGTGCTTATCTTCGTTTCCACTACTGAGAGAAGGGGCTATGTGCCCAAGGGTGTGCTGCTCTGCAGCTGGGATGCACACCTGATTCCCATTAGGAAATCCTCAGTATTCAAAATAGAACCAATGGAACAAAGAAACATTTAATCAAATGGAAGTTAGTGAGAATAGACTTTTTTCCTCTCATTTTAAATAGGGCTGCTCTTCTTCGTCATTCAGGATTTTACAGTGTGTACTTGATCACTGAAGCCTGGAAAAAACACAACACCATCTGTCTGGCACATTTTAAAACAGATTTATCCTACTGAGTGAACCAAGTGGGAAAGCACCTGTCATTCCTCCTAAAATCCCAGCTGGATTGAGAAATGTAGGAAAACCCTAACCTTCCTTCTTGTAAGCAAGTAAAGGAGGTTTGGTTTAAATTAAGAAAGCTAAATTTGGATATTATTGCCTAAAAATGGTAATAGCACCTGCTCAAAGAGAAGATGCTGAAGAAATTTAACACTGGACAGCTTCCAAACAGAAGATATGAGAAGTCAGGGATTATGGCAAAGCTTGAGAGTTCTTTCTCCAATATCCACTCTTCTTTCTTACCGATAAAATTATAGTTTAGTCCTAGGAAAAATGGGAACATCCTCCAGGTATCATTCCCTTATTGCTCCCAGGGGTAGCTAAAGAGACGTGAGTGCAAGTTGTTGGGGAGGAACTCCAAAATAGCTCCTTAAAGGTGGGACAGACGCCTGTCCCGAATTTTTTTCCCTTTTTGGTTCTTGCATCTTTCCTTTTTCCTCTATCACAAATGTGTTTACTGGAGCTCCAGCTGCCATTCTATAGTGCTAATCATGTAAGCCAGTGCTACAGATTAAAAAAGTACAAAGTCAGAAGGATCCTGAATCTTTTATGATTTTGTTAAGCTCCCATAGCTTTAAACCTGCTTACCTCTGGACTTGCTTATGCCATTGTTATTTCTAGTTTCTGTTACTAGGAGGCAAATATAAATCCCAGTGCTAAAGGTACCAAGTTTACACTGTATGTGTCTACTAGTATAATAGAAACGAAAATTTACTTGAGGCTCAAAATGTTGTCAGTGAGACTGAAATTTCCACTGAATTGGAAATTTTAATTTGGGCACTGAAAAACAACTAATAGAATAAAATATCCTGTAATGGCTTAAGAGTATATGAATGGTAAAAAATAAAAATAAAATAATCATAATGATCACGTTATGCCCATCACCTGAACATATATGTATGCAAGTTGCATTGGCAAGTGCCTCTTTTATTTTTTTTCCCCTGTTCTCTGCTAGAGTATTTCATCCACAAACTAGAAGAGTGAAAAACACCTAAAAATGTTAAAAAAAAAAACATATAAAGGGGATGGATTTAAAACTACAGCAGTGAAACTATGCCCATCACCTGAACATATATGTATGCAAGTTGCATTGGCAAGTGCCTCTTTTATTTTTTTTCCCCTGTTCTCTGCTAGAGTATTTCATCCACAAACTAGAAGAGTGAAAAACACCTAAAAATGTTAAAAAACAAACATATAAAGGGGATGGATTTAAAACTACAGCAGTGAAATTTTGCCTAGGCAAGCAAGTTAACTTATAATATCTGGAAAGAAACATAAAGTTCTTAATCAATTTAAAAATTATGAATATTATGGATAAAATGTGATAGTTTTGTCCCCAGGAAATTCCAAGCAATTTTAACTTTGGTAAGTAGACAGGACATTGTGGCATAAATATAAATATATATTTATATTGACTCTCTATCAGCTTCACACTCATTATTTGGTGTTCATTTTCCATTCACCATGAAATTTAATAATACATATATTTTAAGTTGTCACAAACCACTTCTGGAACAAAAAGGTATTTAACAAATACTTCAAGACAGAGTGAGTAGAACCAAAGACATTCTGATCTCAACTATACAGTTAGGGAACTCAATAAAATAACAGCACTAACAGCTAACACCAAAAGTGAACTTTTTATGTGCCAAGTAATGTGCCAAGTAATGTAAGCACTCTACATGGGGTAACTCATTTAGTTCTCATAATAATCCTATGTAAAGTAGGGACTATTTTAATCTCCATTAAGCCAAGAAAGGTTAAAGTACTTGCCCAAGTTTATGAATCTAATAAATAGCAAAGCTCAGTTTTAATCCAGGAAATCTGATTCAAACCACACACTTCTAATCATATACTATCCTTCTCTCACTACGATGAAAAGTATACCTATGCTATGCTACAATGTTAAAGTTAAAAGGCTTTCCCATAAAATGCGACAATCCAGTAATGGTATACAAATGAAAGCAAGAAAAGACCAAGAATCTTCTCTTCCTTCCTTTAAAAATCTGTAGGGAATTTGCAAAGCAGATTGGTGGCATTTTGGGTAGAAATTTCATAAACTGATGGTATATAGCCCAGAGGCATTTGTAAGGCTGGTATAAAAGGTATTATATGACTTCTGTTTCTATTTCAATCATTTACTTTTCTTGTCAACTAAGCAACAATGATCTTCTGTATTTGCTTTTTTATACATACAAAATAAGCAAATGATTGTAAACTAGAATTCCTAAATAACCATCTCAATTAATAAAAATTCTCATCACCTATATTTATATATTTATATTTACAGGTGAGAAAGGTTCAGAAAAATATCTGGCAAAGTAACTTAAGTGTAACCCATCTTCACCAAGCATTACAAATGCACTGGAACTGGGAAGTAAGATTAATGAAGGTGGGGGGATAATTTTATTAAAAAAAAGTTATCCATAAGTGAACACTGCATTTGAGATACTCCTGAAATACCATATAAAGTAGCAACACAGTCCCAAGACATCTGCTCTTTCTCCACTACAGTGTACAGTCTGAGGATCCACTTAATTAAGGCAATACAGCCAATGCATTGAAACGTTTTCTTCTTGTGTTTTAAGGTGAACAAATCCAGCCAATACACTGAAACTCTTTCTTCTTGTGTTTTAATGTAAACAAATGACATTATGCAAGGGAACAGAAGGATCAAGTAATCTAAATGGTGTGTGGTAAAACAAATGCAGACTATTATCATACAGAAATTCCATGAGTATGACCTATCCAAATGACTTACCACCTCATTTACTACATAGGTATCACTATGCTTGGATGAAAAATGATAGTTTTGCTGATGTATGCCCAGATTTCTCTAAATAAAAGACACGATGGAGTTTAAAGTCTTTAGGAAATGCCAATATAGTGACTCTGAATATAACCATATATATTAAAAATCTGTTAAATGTTAAGTATGATAAACTAAAAATCTAGTCATATTCTCTGAACAGAGGTTGGTTCTATTTTTCTTTGAAACTTTAGCAGTCAAAAGCTATATGGAATCAGAGGAAAGAAGCTGAGGGAATACTTCCTAACTTATTCTATGAGGCAAGCATTACCCTAATACCAAAACCAAAGACATGAAGAGAAAACTACAGACATCTCTCATGAACGTAGATGAAAAAATCCTCGACAAAATATTAGCAAATCAAACCCAAAAAAGTATAAAAAGAATTATATACAATGACCAAATGGGCTTTATCCCAAGTATGCAAGGCTAGTTCAACATTCAAACATTAATTATGGGGGCTTCCCTGGTGGCGCAGTGGTTGAGAATCTGCCTGCCAATGCAGGGGACATGGGTTCGAGCCCTGGTCTGGGAAGATCCCACATGCCGCAGAGCAACTGGGCCCGTGAGCCACAATTACTGAGCCTGCGTGTCTGCAGCCTGTGCTCCGCAACAAGAGAGGCCGCGATAGTGAGAGGCCCGTGCACCGCGATGAAGAGTGGCCCCTGCTTGCCACAACTAGAGAAAGCCCTTGCACGGAAACGAAGACCCAACACAGCCATAAATAAATAAATAAAGCAAACTGTCAACAAGTAAAAATAAGTAAACACTATAAAAAGAATTAATTATGTAATCATCACATCAATAAGCTAAATAAGAAAAATCACATGATCATATCAAATAGATGCAGAAAATTGTGTGACAAAATCCAACACACACTTATGATAAAAACTCTCAGTAGAGTAGGAAGGGTGGGAACTTTCTCAACTTAAAAGAGACTATCTACAAAAACCCTTGAGCTTACGTCATACTTTAGGTGGTAAACTCAAAGCTTTCCCACTAAGATCAGGTACAAGGCAAGGATGTGCCCTCTTAGCCACTCCTTTCATTATCGTACTAGAAGTCCTTGCTAATGCAGTAAGACAAGAAAAGGAAATAAAAGGTATACAGATTTGAAAGGAAGATATGAAACTGTCTTTGTTTTATGATAAAGATGGCATGATTGACTCTGTAGAAAATCTTATAGAATTGACAAAAATTCTTAGAACTAGTGAGCAATTATTGCAAGTTTGCAGGATACAAGGTTAATATACAAAAGTCAATTTCTTTCCTATATAATTATATAATAACTATATTTTATAATTATAATGTAATGTAATAATTATATTATTAAATAATATAATAATGAACAAGTGGAATTTTAAATTAAACAAACAATGAAATACTTAGGTATAGATGTTAACAAATATGTACAAGACCAATATGAGGATGACTATAAAACTGATGGATAAAAATCAAAGAACTAAATAAGATAGATACTGCATGTTCATGGATAAGCTCAATATTGTCAAGATGTCAGTTCTTTCTAACTCACTCTGTAGATTCAGTGCAATCCCAATCAAAATCCCAGCAAGTTATTTTGTGAATGTCAGTAAACTGATTCTAAAGTTTACATGGAGACGCAAAAGACCCAAGAGAGCCAACTCAATATTGAAGGAGAAGAACAACATTGGAGGACTGATGCTACCAGACTTCAAGACTTACTATAAAGCTACAGTAATCAAGACAGTGTGGTACTGATGAAAGACTAGACAAATAGATCAATGAACAGAATAGAGAGTACAGAAATAGACCCCCATAAATATATCAACTGATCTCTGACAAATGAGCAAAGACAATACAATTGAAAAAAGACTGTCTTTTCAACAAATGCTGCTGGAAAAACTGGACGTCAAAGGGCAAAAAAAAAGAATCTAGATACAGATCTTATTCCCTTCACAAAACTTAACTCAAAATGGATCACAGACCTAAAAGTATATTGCAAAACTATGAAACTCCTAGGTGACAACATAGGAGAAAACCTAAACGACCTTGGGTATGGTGATGACTTTTTAAAAACAACAATGAAGACACAATCCATGCAATAATTGATAAGCCATAATTCATTAAAATTAATGATTTCTGTCCTGTGAAAGACAGTATCAAGAGAATGAGAAGACAAGTCACAGACTGGGAGAAAATATTTCAAAAGACATATCTGGCAAAAGCCTATAATTCAAATACACAATGAATTCTTAAAAATCAACAATAAGGGGGCTTCCCTGGTGGCACAGTGGTTGAGAATCTGCCTGCCAATGCAGAGGACATGGATTCGAGCCCTGGTCTGGGAAGATCCCACATGCCATGGAGCAACTAGGCCCGTGAGCCACAACTACTGAGCCTGCGCGTCTGGAGCTTCTGCTCCGCAACAAGAGAGGCCGCAACAGTGAGAGGCCCGCGCACCGCGATGAAGAGTGGCCCCTGCTCGCCACAACTAGAGAAAGCCCTTGCACAGAAACGAAGGCCCAACACAGCCAAAAATAAATAAAATTAAAAAAAATCAACAATAAGAAAACAACCTGATTTAAAAAATGGGTCAAAGACCTTAGCAAATACCTCACCAAAGCAGATAACTAGATGGCAAACATATGAAAAGATGTTCCATATCATGTGTCCTCAGAGAAATGCATACTGAAATGAGATACCACCACACACTTATTAGAATGACCAAAATCTGGAAAACTGACATCACCAAACGGTGGTGGGGATATGGAGCAACTCTTATTCATTGCTGGTGGGAATGCAAAATGGTGCAGCCACTTTGGAAGGCAATTTGGTGGTTTCTTACAAAACTAAACATACTCTTCTCATATGGTCCAGCAATTGTGCTCCTTGGTATTTACCCAAAGGAGTTGAAAATTTATGTCCACACAAAAACCTGAACATGGATGTTTATAGCAGCTTTCTTCACAATTGCCAAAACTTGAAAGCAACTAAGGTGTCCTCCAATAGGTGAATGGATAAACTGCAGTACATTCAGGCAATGGAATATTATTCAGCACAAAAAAGAAATGAGCTATCAAATCATGAAAAGACATGGAGGAAAGTTAAATGCCTATTAACAAGAGCAAGAAGGCTATTGGTTCCTCTCTTTCTTTAAACTTTTATATTCATCCAGCATTCCCTACCATTTTTATCCTAGTAATATATCTTATGCTTAAAACTCACTCCATTTACTTCTCTGAAATGTATACATTTAAAAATTAAAAAGACTTGCTATGATCATAAATCCATTAAGCCTTTTCAGAGATTATAATTTCTGAAGTCCCTTCACTGTGAGATCATCAGAGATGACATTAATTAAGGACTGCTCAATTATAAGTCCATGATAGCATTTGATATAGTCACCCCTCCATGTAAATCATTTTTTTCACTTTCCTTTTGGGCAAAATTTTAAAACTTCACTTCCTAACAGTCTTCCCATTGCTCACTTTGCTTCAGCCATCCTGTCTTCCTTGTCCTTTCTCAAATACAACCAAGCACTCTTTCTACATCCACCCATTGCACATAGTGTTCTCTCTATCTGGAATGTCCTTCTTCTAGATAGCTTCATGACTTGATCACTCTGTACATTCACATCTCTTCTTAAATGCCAGCTCAGTTCACCACTGAGGACTGCTCTCACTCACTTTAAAATAGTACCCCTACTCTTCATGTGCATCACTAACTATTGATCCTTTCTCATGACATTTATCATCCCCAAATATCATACATTTGTTTATTGTCAGTCCCATATCCCATTAAAAGTAAGCTCCCTAGAAAACCCTAAGGAAAATGGGGATTCTGATGTATTTATTTCTGTATCTCCAAGGTCTAAAACAGTACCTGGTACATCGTAGGGGCTGACTAAATGTTTGCTTAATTTATTGAATAAAGAACAAAAAGAGAAGAGATACTTACTAATTTATTTTAGTAACTGTACTTTAGAAAAAAATACCGTAATACATTTTCAAAATTTTCAGGAGTCAAATGGTATATTTACCTTCAAAAAGATGTATAAATTATTTTAAATGATTTTAAAAACCTGCAAATTATTTTATAAAATAGTACACTAGTGATGGTATTCTTTAAATTTACATAATCTATTAATAAAATACAGTATCACATGAAATAGAGGTTTGCATTGTAAATAATTGATAACTGAGTGCCTTTATTTTTATGGTACATAATCAGGACGAACGGGGGAATAAAAGAATTAGTAACGATAATGTATAAAATTATTTGAAAATTATATACATTTTGAAATTCATAACAAAACAATAAAATGAACAAATTGTCAAGTTTCTTAATTTCTATCACTGAAAACCAGGAACTGTTATTGGGAATCACTCATTTTCTAAACTTTGTTAGATCTATTAATACAGTGAATGTTCCAGACTAAATTTTTTACGACATTGGTAATTTTGTGCTTCTAAAACCAGAAGAACTAATTAATGACATATTGAAATCTCTCTGAAAAGACAGTATTTTGGAATGACCCATTAGCATAGAACATTCTAAGTCCTAAAACGTCCTGGAACCTCAAGGAGTGCTTAGTTGGCTCTAAGGAGACTCCTTTCAGTGGTCTCTGGATGCATAAGGTCTGCTTGCTTCAGTAGATTTTAACAACCAATTCTCTCATCACTATTCTCTGTGCATCTCAAATAAAATATTAGCTACTTGTATCTTTTAAGAAGTACTATTTGAATCTAGGCCACATGTACAGATACAAATTTTCTCTCAAAAAGAACTTTGCCCTTGTCTGCAGATGCCTCCTTATCCATCTCTGAGTGGAGGAGAAGTGGCCCTGTACCAGTCACTATGACTGAAAAACAAATGACCCCCAAACTCTGTGGTGTAAAACAACCATTTATTATGATCACATATTTGGTGGGTTAGGAACTGGAATATGGTGCAGCTGTGACAGCCTATCTTTGCTCCATGACGTTTGGGACCTCAGTTGGCAGACTTGAAGGCTAGGAGCTAGAATCATCTGCGGACTCATTCACTCTCATATCTGATGGTTGATACTTGTCTCCCCACACAGGCTACTTTCAATTTTGTCATTGCCTGGTGGTCAGATTTCACAAGTGAGTGTTTCAAGAGAGAAAAAGAGATAGGTGGAAGCCTTCTTGCCTATTATGATCCAGCCTCGAAATCACGCAGTGTCATATCCATCACATTCTATCTGTTGGGGCATTCAAAAAGATCGGCCCCAGACTCAGGGGAGGAGAAACAGACTCTGCTGACCGACGGAGAGTGGCAAGAGAATGTTGGCCTGGAAACACTGCTGTGGCCTTCTTAGGAGAATACAACCCACCACAGATCCTAACTGGATGCTACTTTTTAGCATTCTCAGTTTCTTGAGGGTGTTACTTCTACCTCCGGCTCAGATGACTGCTGGAGCACGTCAGTATTCACCTAAATTACAAGAGGTAATATCGGTCTCTGAATTGTAGTCAGGAAGAATAACTTCAATATTTATGGGACTCAAAATGTAGGAAAAATCAAGGTCGAGAAATAATAAATATGGAAGACTAAGCAAACAATGATGGGATAACATATTTGAGAGACAAGTCATTTTCTCTATTGGTCTTATTTTCAACAAACCACTTGCAATTGGACTTGCCTTTCTTCTTAAACAGTTGTAACAACTTCCTTAAAAAACACATCACACCACGTCTCCTTGAAAACTATGCCCTTGCCTACACGTACGTTTCTGTCCCCAACATCTTGGAGTGCCTTCCTTAGCAAGTAGAAAACAAGGAGGGAACCAGATGCATGTATACTTCTTACCCTACTCACTTCACAGAAACCCCATTCTTAATCCTGTGGGTTTATACTGCTCTGTGAGTTGAGCAGCACGAAAATCCTCCTGAAGCCTCAATGCAAATGTTTCTCTAATCCTATTAAAGCCACAAAACACACCCAGATGAATGAGTAGGAAACTGAGCTAGAGAACTCTCCCTGACCCCAGTACCACTGTCAGTTTTGGTACTGACTTCACTGGTCAGCCTCTCCCTCTAACTACGGCATGGCTTAAATGGGAAACCAAAACTCTGGCCTTCTCTGTCTAGGACACTCAAGTCAAACCTGTATGCTGTTTTAGCCAAAGCTCTGGAGAGGATTCTGAATATACTTTTTAAATGTAAAGAAA
The DNA here is from genome assembly GCF_003031525.2 of Neophocaena asiaeorientalis asiaeorientalis. Taxonomy (NCBI): domain Eukaryota; kingdom Metazoa; phylum Chordata; class Mammalia; order Artiodactyla; family Phocoenidae; genus Neophocaena; species Neophocaena asiaeorientalis. The sequence goes on along the minus strand of NW_020176571.1, from coordinate 22,714,656 downwards.
AAGGGTTGAAATAGGACATATAAAAAATAGACACAAAACAATACAATGGTCTATTTAAACTGGTTTTCCCTTTTTAAAACTAAGATATAATCATATATCATATATTTAAACAAAGGATTATATAGCAGGAAGCAAAATCTCTCCCAGCCCACCTCCTAGAGATCATTGATCACATTTTTCTTTTGCTTATTAAAATATATTTTGCACTACAACACACACACAGAGGTATATAGCAAAATATATTTAAATCTACAGGATCATATGATTCAGGAGGTTTTACAACCGTATCAACAAATGTAGATAAGTATAATTCTTTTTAGTAAACACACAGTATTCCATTTTAACATAATTCATTTAACCAGTCCCCTGTGGATGGACATTTAGGTTGTTTCTAATTTTGAAATATCAAAAAATAAAACTCTATTGGGTGAATATGTGCCACGGGATATTTAGCAAAAACACATTTTCCAATGTGATAAGGACTGACTGTTCAACTTTCTGTAGCAGCTTAAAGGGCAGTTGGAAGAGAAGGTTTTTTAAAGATGTACGCATACAAGATGATACTCTACTTCACAAATCAGAAAAGTTAATCTGTTAAAATGTGTTGGTAGTAACAGTTAGGGCTTGACTCTTGTTAGTGAGGCCCTTGGGAAAATATAAACACTCTTCCTGAATTCAAATCACGCCTGCGCACCACATTCTTGTCTTCAGCTCGAGCTTCTGGCGTTCCAGCCTGCAGTTGAGGCCTTGCATCAGATGCCAAACTAAACATTTGGGAACAAGAATTGTAATGACCTCCTGTTTATGTTTGTTTGTTTTAAGTAATTTAAAAACATATAACATGAAGTAAAACACAGAAAAATTAGGATGGGGAAATAACTCTAAGAAATAGGAAACTGGATATCTTTCAAAGGATTTTCTTGGATATTCATACATTATTCAGAGCACATAATTAATTGTCAGTGTAGATTAGCATGACCTTTGAAACAGAGAAGAAGGAAGGAGAGATATGAATTCCATCCAGACATTAGTGAAAAATACAAAAAAATAAAATTACCTGAATGCATGGGATAAGAGAGAACAGAGGTTCATTCCAGTTCACTTTCCACATCTCCATGTCTAGTGAAGTTTGCATGACTGACTAATGGGCATTCTAGTGAAGCCACGACAGATTGATTACTGCTGTTGTTTTTTTAATCATGAACTTTTTCATGTAGTTAAACCCTGCCTCATTCTCTATTTTAAGAAGGGAAAATAACTGTCTGCCCCTGAAGGCTTTCATATTAAACATGTCAAAGCATATTACTGATGATGTAAAAAGCACTTTGACATGTTTAGCATGAAATACTTCAGTGTCAGAAAACTATTCTCTTCTTAAAATGCCAGATTGTTCTCAAAGGCCTAAAGGAGTCTGTGGACTTATTAAAAGAATGTGCTAACATCCCCTCCATTAGTCTTTACAATGTACGTTCCTATGGAAGAAGGTTCCCTTTGGTGGAGTAGTAGTGATTGGAAGGAGGCCGGAGTTGGGGGGTGTCTGAGATGTTGGCAATTTTCTGCTTGACTTAAGTGCTGGTTACACAGGTGTGCTTTCTTTGTGAAAATTCATTGAGTGGTATTCTTAGACTGTAGTTAATTTCTCTTGATATTTAAAAGATAGTAGTGGCTTATTATTGATAATCAGCACAACCAAATCAAAAAAGAATGTTTCTACACTGATGAAACAGCTAGTTTTACATTATTGTGAATCACTCTGTTATGTACTTCCTAAGTACAAATGTTTTCTTAATACTTAATTGAGAGGGTGATATAATCAAGGGTTAATTTATATGCTTTTCTTACTTTCATGTATATTAGTACTATGTCTGAAAGAAAATACGCAATTTCCTCCAAATAATGACAGTAAAGACTTATTAAGCACTCATAACATGCCATGTGTCAGGCTCGTTTATATGCCCACTACCATTTAATTCTTAAAGAACTAGGAGCTTTCCTGCTGAGAAACACCATTCTAAGGTGGTACTTTCTGAATATTCAATAACACTCGCTATTGCTTGCACAGAATTTTCTTTCCTTTAGATCTGCAGGTTCTTTCACTTATTCAAGTATAGCTGAGGACCTATAATATGCCAGGCATGGTTCTAAACAATGTTGCAGTCTTAAGAATCCTGTCCTATTTCTCCAACGCATCTCTTTGGGGGAATTAGGGAGGATACACATCTGGGAAAAGCCTTGACAACGATGTTTTAAATATCTTTTAGTTTTATAGCATATCTGGGACTCGACAAAGAAAAGCACAGAATAAGGGGGGAAAGGCAGTATAAGGAAGCTTTCCGTACTTCAGCATGCTTAACTAATTGCTTCTCTGCAGATTAATCTTCCAACCAATAAACATTCTGTGGTGCCTATTCTGTTCAGTATCAAAAATTTGTCATTTATCGATTCACCAATTACTCCAACACCAATTAACAACCAGCCCAATTAATTCATAAACTCTATGAGAATCGGAGTCAATGCTTTATATTACTAGGGGTTGGCAAACTTTTTTGTAGGAGTCCAGGTAGTATATTTTAGGCTTTTTGGGCCATATGGTCTCAGACACAATTACTCAACTCTGCTCTTGTAGCACGCAAGTAGCCATAGATAATATGCAAACAAATGGATGTAGCTGTGTTCCAATAAAACTTTATTAAAAAATAGGCAGCAAGCTGAATTTGGTCCATTAGTCATGTTTGGCAAACCCCTGCTTTATCCCACAGTATCTTTTGTAGTGCTGGACAGGTAGCTGGCCTCAGTAAATACATCTTGCTTGACAGAGTCAAGCACATTGAAAAAGGAAATGCAGGAAATGGGAAGGGAAGTGGCATTAATTCTGAGTTCTCTAAGGGGACATATCCACATTCCCTCTGCTGCTAACCTGGATTATACCTCTTCCTCTTTGAAATCAGATTCTACAGCTACAGGGAATATTACTTCTACTGATTTAAGGAAATCATATTAGGAAAAGGAAAAAAAAATCTGACAAGAAATTCAAATTGATGAGGGAGCATAAACTTGCTCAGTGTAGTATCTTTTCCCTTGCAAGCAGAAAACAGTCATTTGTATATAAGGTAGGAAACTCCAATGGGGAAAAAAAAGGCCCTATTCGTAAAAGAATGCATCATAGAAACGCAAATATGGGTGGTCCAACCAAGCAAAAGTGGTTGGCAGTGGGATTTAAAAAACAAGATTAACACAAGATGTTAAGTCCTGAAATCCATCTAGTCACAAACATGTGTGTTTTTAATGACATTCAGAGCCATTTCCATAAAATGAAAGAACAGAGGTTAATTTATTTCATTGAAAACATTATGAAAAATCTTAGAATTCCCTAGAACTAAGAACCTTTTATTATTTTCTCATGGCTGAAAATCATGTTCATCTGCCAGTGACAAGTAATGCTCATGGTTAGGTGGAGATAGAAGACTGATAGCAGCATAAGATGACAGCAAGGGACCACAGTACCATTTTTTTTTTCAACATAAAATTGACATATGAGATGCGGACACAGTGAAGGGGCTCTTCATAAAACAAAGTTAACAAAATAAGTACAGGTTTTTCTCAGACTCTACTGAATAGAACCATTATTTCAGTAAGAGGAATCATCCCAGGCTCAGTCCTTGCTGTGACTGCCACTCTCATTCATTCAGAAAATATTTACTGAATGCCTACAAAATACCGGGCACTGGGGTACGTATTGGAACATACAGCTTTTTTTCTTTTAAAGTGCACCATTATTCTTTTGGGGAAACACACAACACCATTTAAAACAGTAAAATCGTTTCAGTTACTGTTAAGTGCTAGGGGAAAAAAATAAGTGCTAGGGAAAAAAACGAAGGCATGGCAGCTCCTGGGAGGAACGTGTGGTGTGATTTTAGCTAAAATGGCTAAGAGATAGCCTTTGGGAAAACTTTGGAAGATTTCAAGTTTGGTAATGTGATGATCAGATTTATGCTTTGAGAAGACAGATCACGAGATGCTGCATGGACAATACACTGCAGTGGAGAAGGGGGGCGTAAGAACGGAAGCAAGTAGTCCTGGTAAAGGTGATGGTGGCCTGGTCTTATGACATAGTAGTGGAGACTGAGGAGATATTCTAAGCCATATCTGACCTGCCGAAAGATGAAATTAGCTTGGGCTAGAGAGGATGCAATGGAGAGGTGGTAAAAAGTTGATGAATTCAGTATTAATTTGGAGTATGTTTGTCAGTCTTGTTGGAAGACTATGTGAGTTGTGGAAAGAGGATGACTTCCAGGATTTAGGTTTGAGTGACTGTGCCATTTACTGAGATAAGAAAGACTTCTGAAGGGGAAAACCTGGCAGGGAATGGGTGGCAGAAATCAAGAATTCTGCTTTAGACATAAGCTTTCTCACCAGCCCATGCCCTAAGGTCGACTACACAAGAGAGGCAGTCTGGGTATTGTGCTCCTCCTGGGAAAAAATAATTATGTTTTAGCCAAAGGATTATGCACATAACAGAGGTTCAATAAATACACGGTAAGTGAATTTATGAAACAAGTCATTATCCAACCAGTTTTCAAAGTCTAATTATGTGAACAGAATTAGCAAGTTAGTTAAGAAGCATGACAGGCTTTCACAGAAACGATTTATTTGCATTTCTTACCTAAAAACCAGCTTCTTCACCCTCTCAGATTTCAAGATTCGACCCTTGGTGGCTATACTCCCTTCTACACTGGTACACTCCCTGCTGGTATAACTGTATTCTCAAGGAATAAAAGTGCAAGGATGAGTATTGATGCATTGCTACAGTTTGCAAAACTATTACCAGTCCAGAAATAGAAGAAGAGTTCTTTGATCAAGACATAGATTTTACAACTAAGTGAAAATAATACTCTTTCACCAAACATTTTGGACTAAAACTAGCCTTGAAACAAGAGAATACTATATTAATGTCTATAAGAAGTAGAAATTCTGTAAGTGGGTGCTTTGGAGCCTTCCTTTTTTTCCTTTCTTGTTCCCATAATTATCAGTTTTGAAAAGCAATCCAAGTATTTTCATTTGGATAATACCTAGTTACTTATCTTTTTATATTGTGTATAGCCTATAAATAGCTCTTTATATATCATGTATGTTTAATTATATGATGATTCTCTATAAATTCTTATTTTTTAAAGAGAACTTAATAAAATAAAATGATATAAGTCACTCATGTCATGATCCAGAACTAAGCTCTATTAAACTGTGATATATATTATACAATACCACTACCTAGAGACTAGTACTCTCTTGTTGTTTGAAGGCAATAAATAGCCCTCCGTCTTATAAGATGACACATGCACCTCCACCCCTGCAACCCTTCCACTAAGATTTACACCTCTCGTCTTCAAGACCTGGCCCCCAGACTAATGCCATCTATCGAACTACATCATAATCCACCCTGGGAAGTGAGGTGCCTGCTAAGGAAAGAAAGGGACTATATCGCAAAGGCCCTGTAGGACCCAGCCAACATGTACCAGCAGGAGGCAGGAGACTATGTACGAGACAGTGCTGGATCAAGAAGAGACAGAATATAAGTTTGGATAAGGGAGAGTTTATTGACATGAGACCATTCTCGCACAGGATTTAATACCCTAGCAAGACTACATGAGATGACACTGAGACACTGCTACGATGGCTCTTGGAAGCATACAGAAAGCAACGGTAGGAATGCCACAACCTATGGCTGACAGTAGAAGTCCTATCACAAACTACACCACCCAGAAGCTGCTGGCCTAATAGTGATGGAATGATCTATTGAAGGTATAGTTGAGGCTCCACCTTACAAATGATATCCTATAATCCATTCTCTAGGATATAGAATACACCCTAGATCAACAAACATTATAAGGAGCTGTGTTCCCAGGAAGTAGAATTCATAGTTCCCAGAACCAAGAGGTGGCAGTAAAAGTGGCCCTACTTATCATCATTGTTAATAATTGACTTGGAGACTTTGTGCTTCCCATTCCAGCAAACTCTAGGCTTTAGAGGTCCTGATTTTCTGTTGCTATCCCAACAAAGGACACAGTATAAGTCCCATTAAACTTTAAGCTGGTACTGCCACCTGGTCACTTCGGGCTCCTCAGGCCAAAAAACTGTACGCAAGGAAAGAAGGCAGGGGTTATTGATCCTGATCAGCAAGAAGAGATAGGGCTGCTACACAATGGGGTAAGGTAAGACTATGTCTGACACCTAGGTGATCCAGGAGGGCAACTCTTGGAACTGCCTTGCCTCATTTTACCTGTAAATAGACAAGTTCAGCAGCCATAGCCCGAGAAACACATGGCAACAGAGCCTTAGAGGTCTTATGACTGTGGATCTGGGTTATCTCATCAGGTAAGCCCCCAGAACAGCAGAGTTCAGTCAAGGGTAGAGAAATCTAGAAAAAGGAGGGGAGGAGGGAGATGAGAATCACTTGTAGCCTTGAGACCAGGTGAAGAAGTAGGAATTACAGCTCTTCCCACCAACTTTCCTTTTTTGTTTCCCCACAAAAGAAAATCAGAAGACCAAACAGAATCCTGGAGGAACGGTTACAAGAACCTATATAAAGGAAATAGACTTGAGTAGTGAAAGGAATGGATGGTAGACCACCACCCAGAGTCTACTTTCAGGACTAATTCCCATAGTTGCTGGGAATGTTGGTGGCTGGTGGGGCTCAGCTAAATCCCTCTCCAGGAATTGCTACCTTGACCAAGGTCATGCCCTCTCTCTGAGAGCCTCTCATATTCAATGACTGGTCTTTGCAGGGGTATAAAGGCCCAGATACCTTGCCTCAAGGTGATTCAACTGTAAAGGGCCAGCCCAGTTCCAGGGCTCTATGGGATTAGCTGAAGCCCTTACACAACTGCATTGCAACTCCTCCCTTTGCCCAAACCTACTTCTTTCTCCCCACATAGAAGCTGGTCCTAAAAGAATTCTCTAATTTCCTGCACACAAATCTCAATCTCAAAGTTGCCTTTGGGGGACATACGACTTAAGACAAACTGGTAAGGCTACACTGTATTGGCTGATTATTAGATCTGGAAATGGCATAAAAACATGAAATCCTAGAGCTGGAAGAGACCAGGAAGACCATCCTGTTCAGTGGTAAGCACTTTTTTGCTCCCAAAGATAAGTTCAGAAAAGTGGTGGGAGGGTAGGAAGACAAAGGAAATACATTCAAAGTAATTTTTAGAAGTTCCTTGGAAAAATATCTTTATGACTTTAGGGTACTTATTTTAGTAAACAGAAGAACGTCATTGAGAAAATTAGTAGTGCTTCTGAAGACTGGTTTTGGTGCCACAACTAGGGTGCTACTGCATCCACTAGGTAGAGGCCAGGGATGCCACTAAACATCCAATGGCTATACTACCCCCAACAACAATTAATTATCAGGACCAAAATGCCAATAGTGCCAATGTTGAGAAATCCTGGTTTAGAGGTCACCAAGTATAGACACTCATCATCTCACTTCATTCTTGGGATTAGGGGGATTACTGGCATCGCTTCATTACTGATGGCGAAATAGAAGGAAAGTGACTTTGCAAAGGTCAAAAAGAAAGCTACCAGTAAAAACGGGTCTAGTAGTTCATTCCATTTTATGCAATTTTTTCTGGCCCGGATGGCTGTCACTATATAAATGGAGAACACTGGATACTTTTTACTTCCCTTAATCTCTTCCTTACAAATCAAGCCTATTTATAAAGCTTGATCTGCAGGCTCAAGACCGTTATTCGCTGATAACTTCAAACCCTTCATTATATTAAGAAGCTAAACCTTGAATTTCCATCAGAGAAAAAAAGTCATTTGCAAATACATGCATTGTACATTTACATAACATTTATTCCCAAAGTTTGATTCTAATAAAGCACCTCTACATTGTACAGAACTACTGGTGGGGTTAATATACTTATATATAGCATTTGCTAAATATCTTTTTTGCTTGTCTTTTACCCCTGAGAGACAGGCTCAGTAAGTACTCTCACCATTGGTAATACACAGATCTGTCTACAGGGAGCACCGAGTCTAGTGGTCGGGAGTATTCCTCTGGAGTACCAATTCTGCCATTTTCTAGTGGTATAACCTGAGACAAGTTACCTAAACTTTCTCAAAGCTTAAGTTTTCTTACCTGTAGAATAGTAACTGACTACGAGGCCTGTTACAAGGCGAAATGCAATGACTAATAAACCATACACACTGAATAAATGGTAGCTGTAGTGAATATCTATTGCTTTTTGGCTTTCAGCATCTATCACTCCTTTTTAATGGCAACTTGAATTTCATTTGGGTATTAATTCTTTCCCATTGGATATAGTCTGATGGACTGTAATTAGGAATCTTGCCCTCTCCTAGCCAGAGGGCAGGTATGTAACCCAAACTAATCCAATCAGATGCTCCCTCCCTGGAATTTATACACTGTGTGGAGAAACAAAAAGAATACAGTTAGTTTTGTCCACTCCTAGTAACGGTAGTCTGCCCAGTTATTGTTGTTGTTGTCTTTTAATTGTGACACCATTGTTAATGTTGCTGCCTCTGAATTTCCAAAGATGACTTGCTTCTTTTGCCCATTTCCAAGTCGAACGTACAGCCTTCCAACAATTCTGCAAGCCTTGGATATCCTTTCAACAAAATCCCTTATCCTAATGTTAGCCTGATGCAGTTGTATTGCTTGTAACCAAAGAACCCTACAGGTATACAGGTGCTGTATCTCACACCAGCACCAAACAGCTAATCTAATTAATATGTTATTAAATTAGGTACAAATAAGATTAATGACTTCTCTCTGCCTTCAGAAATAATGTCTAATCATTGATTTGCCTTTTGGTTTTAGCCCTAATACATATCCACACACAGTAAAATCTACATAGGAATTGAAGACTGTTTACCTAAAAGAAAATTTTCCTGTGGAGCAAAGGTGCTGTTTAAGCAGTCGTCTCTGTTTGCTCTCTGCTGGAGCACTTCTTGGTAGGACTTCAAGAAATACAAGGCAAATGAAAAGAAACTGCATTTCTGATTGATGTCTGATTGCCTGGTCCACAATTCTATAGGCTCACCTGAGATCTTAAATAAGAATCTTTTCAGATACAGAGGCTTTCATTATTTTTGGCTTTCCTTCTGTGTCTTGGATGTGGTTGCTCTTTGGGTATAGCTCTGGGTCAGACTCTGTGTGGTAAATCTGAATGTGCAATTACTGGCATCAGGGTTGGAGGAGAGAACTGCAGCAGTAGTGTAACGGCATGTTTCTTAAACAAGGAAAGAAATGAATAATCACTTTGGTTTTTGCTTTACAGATGCTTTGATCCATTTCATTTTTCACTGTGGGAAGATAGAATGGCAATTCTCTGAGTTAACTTTAGCGTTCACTTCCCAGAATAACTCTTTCAAGGCCACGGAATATTATGCCTCCGTCAGCTGGGCTGCCATATGAAGAAGCCAGTAAGATGGCATTTCAGTGCAGGGCACAAAAATACTTTCTTTCCCATAACTTGGTATATAAAATTCAGTGCTCCATTAGCTTCCCACATCCCAGATCAGATGGTTCTAAAGGCAAACACAGTAATTCTTCCAGCAGGGAAATTTGGAAAAACTAAATACATACATAAGAAGGTCAAAGACTCCATGATTCTTGCTGAATAATTATGCCAAATGTCAGATTTTTGTTAAAAAATATGAGAAAAGCCCATTAGCAGATGCTGCAAGGGGTAACTGTTCTTATTTTCAGTACTACTGAAGCAGCTTTTACCAGTTATGATGACGCCTGTAGTTTAGGCTGTTCTATGGCACCACTGCCCATCTGTCATCTTGTAGCAAGTTTCTGAACAGAAATGGCAACTCCAAAAGGATCTCTACAGATTAAGTTATAACTATAGAGAAGCTGTTCTTCTGCCAAACTTACGTCAGTTACCTGCCAGACAGGGTAATTTTTCCTGACCTATAAATGATGAGTGAAAGATACGCATAAGAATCTTTTAAGTGACATATGCATTTCATTGCATATCATTTAATAATTGGTTCAAAACTTTCCTGGAAAAAAAAAAACTTATCGATGGCATAGAAATATTTAGTGATTATATAATTTATCACTTTTCCTAGGAAATATTTTACCCCCTTGTGGTAAGGAAGCAATTGATTCAGGGTGGCCTTTTGATTATTCTTTCTTCCTAGTTGTATACTCCCCTTTCTCAACCCACTAGCTGGCAATTCTACGTTTTGTGAGAAGTATAAGGACCCTGGTTGCAAGGGATTTCATCATACTACAGATTATCATGTACTGAATACATAATAGAACTCATCAAAGATTTTTTCAATTCCTAAAGTGACATTTTCAACATAATTTCTTATGGTAATAAACTTATTCATAATAAAATTCAAGTGTCATCAATTACTTCAGCAGGTACTTTTTAAACCGTAATCTAATTTTACAATTTATAGCCTAGCTGAAAACATGCTATGAGATTTAGGGTACATGGATTTCAGCCATAAAAGCAGAGTAAATGTTTTTCAGCGTGTGGCTGCACCTATTCATTCTTTCACTTCCCCCAAGGGGACCAGAAGAATGAGGTATCTCGGTGACTACCATTCTTCCCTACATGAAACTCTACTAGCTCCTTCTCACCAGAGACAAACTGGATGCTAACTACTTTTATTAAACTGCATGATTTTAAGCTCTCCTCCTTTTAAGGAGATTGTTATCTTTCAGTTCAAACACAATTAAGCTATACTCACTGCATTATATACTTTACTATTTTGCGAATTTTCCTTTTCCTTATTTTAAATCAGAAATTACTGTATTGTAGCTAAGAAAACAGGCGATGATATCATACTTTAAAAAAATATGATTTCTTTGAAATAATGCTGGATGTCAATCCTTTACAGGAGTTGGCCCTCCATCATGATGCTGAAAAATGATATCCAGTTCAGGTGACTAGTTTTTGTCTGAATAAAGCATTTCTGTGGTGTTAACTTGTTGGAAAGACATGCAAAATTACTGCAATGGCTTATCCTTGATGATAGTTTAAGGTCTTTAAGTAACGGGGAAAGCCCGAAGAAGCCTACCATTGACTGATGGACTATTGAATATATTTAAATATAGGGACCTACGGAATTCTGCCTTCATTTAAGAAAAATGGACAGAAGAATGCCACGTTTTTTGTTAATTCATAGATGATGACAAGGAAAATAATTAAAAATACTTTCCTAAAATAGTTAAGGCAACTTATATATTTAAAAGTAGTTGAGTCAATACAAACTTCATTCTAGGGGCCTTCAGTGTCTACACGGTACTCAGACAAGTAACATCATTCTGATCCTAAACTGTGTGTTCATATCGTTGATGTCACTGTGGCTTGATGCTGTTTTTCCTTCACTTTTTTTACTTCAACCTCAAACATTCTCATCAGTCTGAAGTGTATTCAGCTGTGTGTAACAGAAATTTGACAAACAGTGGCTTAAATAAGAGTTTATTATTTAATGTACCACAGCCTCTAGGGGTAAGCAGTGCAGAGCTGGTAAGCTGGTAAGTCCAGAAACCAGACTATTTCCTTACATGGGTATCTTCAGCATATATTTTTTCCCTTTTGTTATAAGATGGCTATTGCACCTTCAGGCATTAGCCTGTGCTTGACACAGGAAAGAAGAGGAAGGACAGGCAAAATACATACTTGCAAAAGCTGTTCTGACCCTTTTTATTAGGAAAACAGTAGCTTTCCTAGAAGTCTCACGCAATAGACTCTTTTTGGCACCTCAGTGCCTAGAACGAGGTTACGTGGTCATTCAAGGCTGCAGAGGAGTTTGAGGAGTTGTGTGCTTGTAACAAACTATTAATGTGCTACCTTTAATAACCCTGGCAGGGCTTCCCTGGTGGCGCAGTGGTTGAGAGTCCACCTGCCGATGCAGGGGACACGGGTTCGTGCCCCGGTCCGGGAGATCCCACATGCCGCGGAGCGGCTGGGCCTGTGAGCCATGGCCATTGAGCCTGCGCGTCCGGAGCCTGTGCTCCGCAACCAGAGAGGCCACAAAAAAAAAAAAAAAACCCTGGCATTCTGTTAGTAGGCAGAAGGGGAGACTTTTTATTATATAGGGAATTAGCACTGTTTGCCACAGTTCTTTAAGGCTAGATGAAGAACTACGGTCTCTACGTAGTCTTTTCTGTTATATTTCAGTCTTTCTTGACGTTCCCTTTTCTGAATGCTCAGAGCAATGACAGGCTGAGTTAAGTATTACAACAATCATGTACTGACTCATTTAATGCACTAATTTTTAAATATATCTTTTGACTGATCATCTCCTAAGTCCTTGAAAATGAGATCAAATTTCGTATTACTTTTGTATCATATAAATATGATACTTGACTTATTGATGAATTTACTCATGAATTTTATCTCGATCCTGTTTTCTAGAAAAGTAAATGACGGTCTATCATTGTTGCTTTAAAAGTTATTTCATTTGCAACAGCATGGATGAACTTGGAGGGTATTATGCTAAGTGAAATAAGTCAGACAAAGAAAAATATTGTGTGATATCACTTATACGTGGAATCTAAAAAAATACAACAAACTAGTGAATAAAAAAAAAAAGCAGACTCACAGATATATAGAACAAACTAGTGGTTACCAGTAGGGAGACAGGAGAGGAGAAGGGGCAAGACAGAAGCAGGGGATTAAGAGGTACAAATTACTATGTATTAAATAAATAAGCTACAAGGGTATATTGTACAACACAGGGAATATAGCCAATATTTTATAATAACTAGAGATGGAATATAACCTTTAAAATTGTGAATCACTATGCTGAACACCTGAAATTTATATAATACTGTACATCAACTATACCTCAATTAAAAAGAAATTTCATTCTTGACCACTCCACAAGCAATCTAACTATTCTCTGAAATACTTTAAGTCTTACTGACTCTCTACTCTTCCCTAAGCTTATAGCTTTTCTATCAGCGTTACAACGGTAAAACAAAACGAATGAAACAAATACTGTTCTGTGTTACACTGAAGCTCTTAGGGAGTGAAGTATATTTTAAAATAACTTTAAATCTAGCATTAAAATAACTGTGGTGTAAGTCAATTATGACATCTATTTTACAACTCTTTCTATCTTGATTCTCCCTCTCAAACACTGTCTTCCAATTAGGAGAAATGAGAGTACAGACTGAATAGCTAACTTTCTCAACAAATGTATGAAAGTGCTTCCCTCACTACACTGTCCTGTTAAAAAAGTCTTTATGGGAATCTTTTCCTAGATATGAGTGTGGAGAAAACCACTGGTCTAAAATAGAAACATTTTACCCCTAAGAAATGCCTTTTTATTAATTTATGAACACATATTTTTCTACTAATATGCTATGCATATTATGAAATACATATATTTTTTTAAAAAGTGAGACTAAGGCAACTGAATAATGCTTCATTGTATTTGAAAATCTTGGTTTAGTACATTGCAATACAGCAATTTGGCTCTAGATACTGTCTATTTTTGCACTTGGTTTTAAGGGCTGTCATAGCTGAAAAAGATGCCTCAAAATGATATGTGGGTCAAATCTGAAACAGTGTATAGTTAACTGTACTTACTAAATCAAGATTCTCATTTTTCAATTTCACCCGCAGGTTCAGTTTAGTAAAATTTTGAAAAGACTGAATTGAGTATTAGATGGCACTAAAAACCTGTGAGAAAGTCATAGTATTTCCCTATTCTGTTTGGTATTTTCAGGAGGAGGCCGGGTCATGCAGGGCCCTGCAACGACTCTGGCTTTTACTGAGTGAGATGAAGCTGTTTCAAGGTTTTATGCAGAGAAGTGACTAATATGACTTAAGTTTCAAAAAATGACTTTGCCTACTGTGTTAAGAATAGACTTTGGAGGGCAAGAGTAGAAGTAAAGATACCAATTAGGAGGTTTTTGTAGAAGTCCAGGCAAAAGACGATAGGGGCTTGGACAGTGGTGATAGCAACTGAGGTGGTCAGAATCTGGATATGTTCTAAGACAGATTTCCCTACGTACTGGGCATAGGGAGAGAGAAGTAATTCCTGAAGTTTAAGCTTAGACATCATCCTGGGAAGGGTTCTCTGATCCACGAAGATTTCATTCAGTCCCCATTTCACGGGCTCCTACAGCTCCCTGTTCCTCTTCCATCACAGCACTGTCACATGTGTGGCAATTTCCCGTTCTGTTCCCCCATATCTTTACTAGACTATAAGCCTTGAAAGTGTAGGGACCATGTCTATCTTGTTTGTACTATATACTTAAAATTTTCTTGGTATACAATTGTGTAAAACCTTACTTCTTATTTTTCAACAGTGCCATATCACCAATTCTATAAAAATAGTTCATGATCACTTAGATTTTACTATTAACCACTGTAATTAGATAACAGTATATTCTTCAGAAAATGGTGGTAGCTCTTGAATGATTATAGCAAAGGCATTTAATATTTTTCATAACCAAGGGCATGAAAAAGTTTTAAGAACCTGAAGTTATATATGAGAATTGCTATGACTGGTTTCATTTGAATGTGAGATTGGCCAGACCATATACCTTAAGACACTAATAGGTTGAGCGTAAAAGTAAAACAACTACAGCTTCAGAAATGGGGGTTGGGAACATTCCTGCGATGACTGTTGATAATGCAGTTCAAATTTCTATAAACAGGTCTATTCTGACATTCTTTTGTTAAGTTTCTGCTTGGTTTGGTACAGTATATACATACTCTGAGACAAAGTTCTTGAAACAGAACTTTAAAAGCCCAAAGTAAATGAACAGCATGGCTCTTCATGACTCAAAACTTGGCAATGGCATCAATTAATTTTGCTCTTCACCATACCCTGTGTGGCTTGCTATGTATGAGCCTAACAAAAAGGGACAAATTCTTTATCATTAAAACTATTTTTGATAGGGCCCTGAAACAAAGAAGATACAGTATCTACAGTGAGCAGAACTCTCATGAGCTACTGGGTATAATATATTCCATGTAAAAATCCCTTTGTATATCTTTAATGCTGTTTCTGTTTGGAAGGGAATTAAATGTATAATTAGCCGTGGTGTCCACCCCTTAAGAAGTCTCTCAAGGTGGTGAGAAACTTGGTGAGCTTACTATTACATTCAGGGATTGGTTTTCAGCTGCTGAGGTACAAACCCTGGATTTACCAAAATGCTAAGCATAGATCCTTTTCTCAAGAGAAGACCTGGAGTACCTTAAATTCATAAGGCTGACTATAAAAACATCCCCCAGGTTGCCTAGTACACACAGAATCTGAGCAAATGGAGTTAGATTACATACATGTTTAATGGCATTCCTTCATTCATGAAACAAAATTTATTGAACATCTGCTATGTGCCGGCTTATTCTAGACACTGAGAACACGAAATAGACAAAGTCCTTCCTCTTTCAGAGTTTATATTTTAGTCGGGGAGATAGATAATTAGCAAGAAATTTATCTGTTTTACTTACTGATGTATCCTACTTGGAGTACTGCCTGGTACATGTTAAGTATCTGAGAATAGTTCTTGATTGAATGAATAATATAAACTATTAACACAGTTTCAGATAACATGCGCTAAGAAGAAAATAAAACAAGGGTAGCGATATGATGAAGTATGCTTTGAAAGAGGGTAGCTAACCTAGGTTGGGTGGTGTGGTATATTAAATTATTGTCTGGCAAATATTCATCCATTCTTTCTCTCCACCTCCATGGGAGAAATAGATTTTTCCACTCCATCGATGTTGAACTTGACTGTGCAACATGCTTGGCCTCATGGTGAGTGAAATGTCCTTCACTGCCTTTTGACTATGTGGGCTTGGCCGTATGACTTGCTTTGGCCAACAAGATGCCAGAAATACGACAAAATCAGAAACTTCCAGTGTTTATTAAAGTGTTTTGGGCTTTCCCTCTTGTACTTCTACCACTGACATGAGAAGAACACGCCTTGGATGGCCCATCTTAGATTCCTTCTGAGTTTTGGAAACTCTGTTCAACTGGTTTAATTTCTTTTACTAAATTCAGGGCTTTGATGCTACTTGCACTAATCTCTTGACAACTGATGTGGGAGTCATTTTGGGTAAGAGAGGTGAAAGGAAGGGATTTGTACTATGAAAGTACCCAATAAAAAAAGGTAGATGTAAAACTGCTTCTTTTTTTTTTTTATTAACAGGATTTTTAGTAATTTAACCACTAAAATAAACAAAGAGCAGAAGGAGAGCATGTTTGTTTAGTCCCGTGGCTAAGCTCCACCCTAGACAAGATATTTTCATTTTCAACACATGATACACAAGAAAAGGAAAATGTGAACCACAGGAATGGAATAAATATTGAGGACAAAAGCAAAGTGTTGAATATATTATAGTCACACCAAATCTTAAATGAATGAGCACTCTACGCTATAAAGGGAAAACTAAGCAACAAAGTTACTTCATATGCCAAATGTCCCCACTGGTGAAGTAAAAGCAGATATTAAAATTCTTGTAAAATGGCAAAGAAACTATGATGAATATTTTCCTGGTACAAGGTAATAATCACAGTATACATGCAAAAAATATGAAAAGCCACCATGGTGACAGGACAGGAATAGTGGGATTATTTAATAAATCAATCCCAATGTACACTGAATGCTGGATATAGAAGTTATCCTAAAATATTGTACTTCAAATCAAATGCTGAGAAAGTCATCTACTTTGGAAAACATCTGGAAAAGACTCAAATGAAATGGAGGGATCTAACTTTGAAACTTACTAGTATAATAATGTTCTGACTGGCAGCCAGGTTTTGAACATAATCTTCTGTAACAACCCAGAAGCTCAAAGAATGATAGAAGTGACAAGGACCAGTGAAAATAGACACAACAAAACCTATATATAATACTTATTACGTAGTACAGAACTGAAGCCTCTCCTTTTCAGGCTTAGAATATGTGACTTGATTTGATAAATAGTACCTTGCTGTTCAGTTTCTCACCCTTTTCTTCAGTTTTATACTTAAAATCAGAGTCGTAAAAAAAATAGCAGAGGCCACGGATAACAGGTCTGGTTGCAATAAAATGGAGAGGAGGGTAGAAGAAAGAGACCCCCTTGTCAGAGTGTGGAGTAAATACAGAGAACAAAGATGGTGCCAAGAACACAGAGGCCACTAACTTGATCTAGGCGAATTCAGTAGAAAGACAAGCCCATCAAGCTCTCTTTAGTAACCTTTGTGGCCATCATTCTATAAAAAGAAGTTCTGTAACTAATGTATACAAAATGCCCCAGAATTACCAAGGGGAAAAACTTTTGGTTAACTCAAGGACAAGTTTAATCACTAAAACTTAAAAATTTAAACGAAAATCTATTTATACATACCTTCTCAAATTATCAATATTTAGCATAACTACATGGAAACAAAAACCTTATCTATCCAGAGTATTGCATACCCCCTGAACAGTTTAGGCATAACTGTAGAAACCTCAGACTACTGAAAAAGAATGAAGTTGTGGTGGCCAAGTGACAAACTTTCTACAAGATATCTGATGAACCTGGTAATTGCTAATGCTCTGTTTTAGTAAGAATAAAACCCACCTAGTTTGACTTCAAAGGATCAGTTTTAGAATTAGCCAAGAGACTAAAAAGCTGGAAAAATATTTCTACTGTAACCATAGCATCTTGGAAAAAATTCCCAAAGTATGTAGTGGCCATCTGTAATGTTCTCTGGTTTTTGATACCCTTCCTATGTTTGATGAATTTCTAACCTTATGAAGTATGACTCCCTTAAGTAAAACCCAGAAAACTCAGTTATCTAGCTTGCTCCTGCTCCAAAGGCTCTGCTAATCAGAGTCAACTGTGAGAGACTTTTGATTCAGAAGTGAGCAGTTAGAGGAAGGGGCTCTGGATAGCACCCATTTGCTCATAAGGATGGGAAGCATTCAACTGCTGATTATTGCAATGACTGAATTAAACAGGGGGTTCCCACAGTGCTTGATAGGAATGCTGCAGCAAAGAGGGACTTATCTTTAAGCAAGTTTTGTGGTGTAGTTTTTGGTATTGTTTCTGGAAGCTTTACCTTGACCCTGGTTCTCCAGCTCTCAACAACTTGGTCAACAACTATATTTCCTTTTAATAAATATTTCTGCTGCTTAACTGGCCAGAGGTAGTTTCTTCTGCTTAAAACAAGAACCCTGATTGATACTCAATGGCTACTAGAAGTGGCTGAAGGCGGTACATCCTCAGGAAGACCTATGAATGGTTACCTGACGCTGTAAGGGCTGATGGCTCTAAAAATCCAGCTAATTTTCTGGGAAAAAAAAAAAGGTAAAATCTGGCAGCCCATAGCCCACAGTAGCAAAGTGACAAATTATTAACTGCAGTCACTTGAAATGAAGTGACAAATGAAAGCAAGACTATGGGAGATCCAGTGGCTTCTAACACTGAACAATATGAAGAGCATGAAGAATTCAAACACAGAATTAGTTGCTTCTGATTCCACAATACAGCTTTAAAAAAAGACAATGAAATGCTCACAATCCTAATGATGCTCACAGTTCTCAGTTCAAGGCAAGAATCACAGCCACCACAGCCAAGAGCTACTCCCCGACACTGCTCCCTGGGAGGGAAAAGCCAGCATTAGTGAACAACACTGCCTTCTAGAGGCCAGGAGAGCCGATGGGCACCACTACTTTCAATGTAGACCACGGGATAGGGAGGTAGCAGACCCAGGGAGAAGCACTTAACTAGAAGACGCAGGAGGAAATGGTTACTGTCATTGCTACAAGGGTTGGGTTAAACTACTTTGACCTGCAGTGACCACTGGCTCTGGCCACCTGATCAGACAATCTGTATGGACCAAAGAGACAGGCATCCCAAAAAATTCCAACTTAATAAAATGATTAAGATATCCAGGTTTAGTGAAGAGAGGTCTGACTTGAGCCACTGCAACAAAAATTTGTGATGTCTTTTCCAATTTCTAGTCCTAAGTCAATTCACAGGCCCAGAGTTTTTTGAGTGAAGTAGAGAATGCAAGTACTTGAAGACATATATTGCGATGACATCACAGGTATAAACTGTAAACTCTCAACTTGGCTTTCCGCATAAAGGTAACTGCACTGGAGAAAGGGAAATACCAGGTCTTTTGGGTACTATTGTCTAATAGCTCTGAATTAACACTAAAACTGGGGGCCCAGAATACCATTGTGAATTAGTGGTCAAAACGGATGCCTGAGGGAATCAAACGATGAACGCACTTTTAATCTGAATCTGCCTCCTATCTAGCCCGGCTGAGCCCTAAACACACATACAGTATACAGCTGGAACTGGAGGTGGAGGTAAGATTACTGGACAGTCATTTCAATGAAGCTGCTGCTGCAGGTGTGCATTCTTTACTAGAACTCTTAGCACCAGGTATATGACTATTAATCTGGCAAATGCTTTTTCCCTTCTATTTCAACAGACAGAGAACACGTATAATAGCAATTTTCATATGACAGGTAGGGTAATAAACCATTTTATCTTAGGGTTATATAAATTATTTGGCTCTGAACCACAATATACTTATTTCCTTAAGACCATTACTGTCTCACCATTACACAGGACAACAACATTGATGACATATGTCTCCGGTACATATACATAATACATACTCAAGATCCTTCGCAAAGAAAAGATATGTAAAAAACATATGAGTCTAATATGAGTGCAGTACAGTGGGAGATAACATCATATAAAAATATAAGAGCTACACCTCAATAAAGTTTCTGAGGGGGTCCAGTGATCTTCAGCCTATCATGATGGCCTCTTCACAGTTAAAGATAACTTATTGTACCTTGTGCCTCCTGCCACTAAGAAAGCAGCACAGTGCTAGGTGGGACTCTTTGAAGGCTGTGTGTGTGTGCGTGCGCGTGTATGTGTATGCGTGTGCGTGTATGTGTGTGCGTGCGCGTGTGTGTGTATTACTTTGGGAATCTTGCTTCGACCTATTTATAAAGTGACCCTAAAGCCTCTAGCTGTGAGTGGGCCCCAGAGGAAAAAGGAGGCTTCCTAGTTAGTCCAGGCTACAGTACATCTACCTAGACTTAATGACGAATAGACTCAACGGGTGTTAGAAGTGTCAACAGTTTATCAAGAGCCTGTGGTGAGTTCTGATAGAGGAATCCCAGCATTGATCTATAAAGGCTTGGAACAAAGTCATAAGGTTTAACCCATGAGACTTCACTAAGAAGCAGTTAGAAGAGTGAAACTTCATGTGGAATCTTCCTTGCTGGTGAGGGTGGTGGCAGACATTGGGTTTTGGAGGCAGCAGAGGTTGTGAAACGGTTTTAGTGATACACAAGTGGCATAAGTGGCAAAGTGGAAGCAACCATGGTTTTCTTTAGCGCTTGGTGGGGAAGAAGCAGCAGCAATGGTATTTCCTCATTAGGCCAGTACTATATCATGGTTTTAGGCTTTAATTTTGGAAGCTGAGCTGTTTCTCTCTTCCAAATAACCTCTTAATAAACAAATTCCTTTTTTGCTTAACCAGTCATAGATAACTTCTGTTGCTTAAAATTAGGAATTCAAACTGAATATAAAAAATATATAATTTTCAAATAGACCAACACCTGTCAAATACTTACAGGATCTTAATATTAGGTTACTCTCAAATTCTCTGATAAAGGGATACAATGATAAAAATTAGTTCTTAGGTGGTAAACTGATGTGAATGTTGGAGCTTTATGTATAAAACTGAGGATTATGGAATCTCATGCAGGGAATCTCAGCTGAACCAATAAAGATGAATGAAAAATTACTGGAAAAAGAATACAGGATAATAAATATCTTTAAAAGAGAAAGAACAAGAAGAGATGTATGTTGGTACAGCAATCTGAGAGAAGGAAAAGAAGTGCTGGTAAAATTACTGTCTTGACTATTCGTTTAGTATTATTATTTTTAAAAAGTAACAAAAATAGTCTGACAATTTAGTCAGACCTGTGATTCATCCATAATCTAATGGATTTCACTCAAAAATAACGTGATGATCATAAATGACATATCTTTTACCTCTCTGCTACAGACTAGAGTTCACATATCTTAAATAATTGGCCTCCCCTTAAGGAGTGAGCACAAAGCTTCCAGAGCAAGACAGGAACACAGAGAGGTCATGTCAGTGCATATGAATCAGCAAGGAACAGAATGTCAAGGAGGTTTTCTCTGTTTTTATATGAGAAGAAAAATACCGCATCTCTTAGAAAATGATTTTTTCATGCTGTTTCCAAGGCACTATTAGTTACAAACCAAATTGTTATTTTTGCTATTTTTTCAAAGGAAAGAACTGATGGCTGAGGAGATACATATGATGGAAAACAACTATACAATAAATCAAATAGATTAAATTTTAAAACTACCAAGTGTCTTTTAGTAATAATCCCATCTCTCTACTGAAAGTTGGAGATTTTGATAGTGGAAGGAAATAAGAAAATAGTCATTTCAGGAATTTCATTTAAAAAGCAGCACATGAAAAATAACTCAGTTTTTAACTATTTATATATTAGAAAAAGAAGTCAAAGAATCAGAACTAACAGGTATTCATAAATATCCAGGATAGTTAAAAAGACTATTAATCTATTATGGAGTAAGTCTACAATCCTACAGATATAATTTCTATAGTCCAATTTAAAGTACACAAGAGGAAGGTCGTATATTTTTAAATGTTTTACAAGAAACTCTTGTAGATATTAGTGCAAAGCCTGAATTGTTATTGTTCATTGTATCTTTCTTATAAATGAAAATAATTTCTTCTTTCTATATCTCAAGACAGAATTAAGAACTGAGGGAATTCCCTGGTGGTCCAGTGGCTAGGACTCGGCTCTTTCACTGCCGTGGGCCTGGGTTCAATCCCTGGTTGGGGAACTAAGATCCTGCAAGCCACGCAAAAAGAATTAAGAACTGAGAGCCACTGAAGAGAAGTGTCAGACTGGAGGAAAGAGCAGGGCTATGTGGCTTAGCTCCAGGCTAAAATTGAATAAAATAAAATTAAAAGAAATATATTTTCCAAGCTAACATAACTTTAAAATTTAACAAAATGAATAGTTTCCAAACAGAATATGTTGGGATCATGACTCATTTTCTTAATTTGCTGCATAAAAAAAAATTGTTTGCCATAATTACTTGTATATTTTAATATATTTTAAAGGACTGAAATAACTCTGACATGTTAGTTCTATTTTGTTTTTTTTTTTAATTCCTAAGAGGAAGTATAATTTTAAGGGCATTAGCCTATATGACCCTAGAAATGAGTATTAATTCCAACGATGTGTCTATGAGGACTTTATGAGAACTAAAGAGAATAGGCTAAGGGTTTAGTTTTAAACACTGGTATTAATGGGCTGGATTGGACTAAAGGTACAGATAATACTACACAGAATAGTAGAGCTAGGCTTGGTTTAAAAAAAAAAAACCAAACTATTGTTCACTTATTACTGCTACCACATAAGTTTGTGGTGGCTTTAACTTCAGAGCCCAATTTATGATGCATATTTTACAGAAATCTTGTTTAAGACTGTGTCAATATTTCACCACCACCTAATATGGTCATGACAATTAGGAAAACAACGGGCCTGATTTTTATATAATCAAAACCTTAAAACCCTGCAGGAATAAAATAATATTTAAAGTATCTAAACAAACAGTCTTTGCTAGGATACTCAAAAGCTCACCATAGGTGAAAAACCTATTTAAAAATAATTTATAAATCGTATGTAATACGATGATTGATTTCAAGCAATTGATTTCAAGCAATTGATTGTATGATTTCAAGCAATTTCCCAAACGAGGTGTGTGTGTGTGTGTGTGTGTGTGTGTGCGCGCACACGTGCTATCCATGTCTTTCTATTTTTCTTCCTAATTTATCTGGATGGAGCCAATTTAATTAATTTATCTAGACAGAGCCTGTAAAATTTATCTAATTTATCTAGATGGAGCCTATAAAAGTAAAAGGTATATTACAAGCTTGTTAGTGAAGAAACTGACAATCCTAAAATACCATTTGAAAAATACTATGTAAAGTAAATTATCAAACCAGATTTAAAGAGTTACTGAGGAATCTCCCTATATGGTTTGCAGTCAGATAGAACCAAGTTAAAATCTTGACTCTCTCTTTTACTAATCTCGGGCAGTTATCTCACATTGTTGACTTAGTTTTCCTTGTCTGTAATGTGCAGATACTAATTTAGAATAGTTTTGGGGATAAAGTGAAACTGTGTAAGTAAAGCAGCCACCATGGTATCTTGGACAAACTTGGCACTCAATAAATGGCTGCTGTTTTGTATTTTTTTCTGATACAGACTTAGATACCACTTAAATTGAACGTGTCTAGTTATTCCTTTAGCATTAAGGTCATATTAAGATTTTTTTTGGTTTCTATATTGCTGAATTTCCATGGTTAAGTTTTTCCATAGTTGAACAAGCTTAGACCTTTCAAAGTCTTCTCCTAGGTTATATCCTCAATAGTTCACTCTAAAACTCCGATTTCCATGAAAATGTCAACATCTTTTCCAAATATAGAACTCAAAACAGGACACTAAAGCACCACAAGAGAAGAAGATGGTAACATGTGGGTTCCTGTCTCCATGGTCAATTGCCTTCTGTATCACTGAGTATTTCATGCACTTCTAGTCCTCTTAGCTGTTAATGTTAGGGTTCTTCACTGATTCTAACTACCATGGTCTTTTTGATAATCATCTCCAGATATTGACTTCACTCTAGATAGTACAATGAAACTGCTAGTATAAATGAAGGTGACAAGGCCAATTGCTGTGGAGTACAGGATCAAAAAAGGAAAACTCAAGTCTCAGCTATGGTTTATTAGATCTAGCCTTGGAAAAGTGAACATTTCTATCGTCTTTGGCTCTCCAGTTTGTAAAATCAGAATAATAACCATGCAGGTGATTATAAGAATCAAATAATGTATGTAAAAATCTTAATATATTTTAGTTGTTAAATATGTATTGCCATTATGAATACCAGGGTATAAACTCTCTTTCTTGATGATCTCATTTATCCTTGTGTCCTGAGCACAGTTCTCAGACTATTAAAGATGCTTAACATTTCTTTATAGAATGGAAGAAGAATTTAAACTGCAATTTCCCAGTACATAGCTTAGAATGGAACATGGAAGGGCGTACACAAATACATGTTGTATATATATAAGGATCTATGTTGTATAGATCAAGATGCTAGCAGTTTGGAATACCACTTCATTATTCATTTCTTTCTAATAGTTTAATAGTAACATGGTAAAGGCAATAGTGGCTCTTAATAAATAGTTCGTGAATAAATGAAAACATATATACATGCTTTTTGACTTCTAAGGTTGGCTAAAGGGTAAGACAACATCTGAGAAAAAAACAAACTCCATCTCCACTGCCCCCAATAAAATAAGCTTCATGAACCAGGACATTCTAGAATTGCAACCAAAAGGTATATTAAGAATCTAGAAATAGACTTTTTAATAAAAGTCTTTGTAAATTAATTTGCTTATTCCTATAAGAGACCAAACCCTTTGTCTTCTCACAGACTATTGTCCATCCTCTTTTTACTATGTAGCCTAGTCGATATTTTAGTTTCCATTTGACTGAAATAAAAAATCCACTCTTATCTCCATAGTCTTAAGTGATGTTCTGGAATTCTATTGTCAATGATTATCAGCACAATCTTTTGGACCTTTTTTCAAGCACTGCCATATGTTGTGGTATCTACTATTGCTTCAAGCCATTTTTTGACCTTTACTTAAGGTAACATGCTCTTATACTTTCCTTCCAAAACCAGACTTTCACCTTTTTAAAGATATGGTGGTCCTCGTCCTCCACAGCTGCTTTGATCTGGTAGATACTACATAGTGCCATACGACTAACAAAACATAAACATGGGTCTCTGTTATCCTCTTATTCTTCTTGGCTTTTAATCTGAAACTTTCATTTCTGACCTATTCACAAACTTTTGTCCCTATTCTTTATTGATGACTGTTGCCCACAGAAGTGGTTTGCCAAATGGTTAACAGCGCAGACTCCAGAGCCGGACTGTCACTTTCTAGCTTTACGATCTGGCGGTTAATAATGCTATTGAGAGTAATGAATACATACACACATTCTTAAATGATAATATCCTTAGACTAGTGCCTGAAACTTAGCAAATGCTATATAAGTATTAGCTGTTATCATTGTCATCATCATTTCAATATGGGGGCCTCTGATAGCTACTACTTCCTCTAGGTCTGACCTCTGATTTTCCTTCTACACCAGCTGCTCACCATTTATATCATGAGCTACCTAGCTATTCTTCACTTGGGCCCATCTCAAGAAGCTATACCTAAATACAGGCCTATAGCATACCCATCAGGCATGTCAACTCCTAAATTCCATGGCCTATGACTCAAAGTTGACACTTTGATTTTATTGATTTGTCTTTGATTTGAATCAGTTCTTATCACCATCTGAATTTTAAGAACTCTAGTGTATTGAAGGAAAGGAGACGTCATCCGAATATCTAAGAAAAAGCTAAAACCTTTTAATGAAGAATAAAGCTAATTCACTGTAATAATTCAAGAAGTGATTAATTACTTAGATGAACATTTTAATTACACAAAACAGAGAATGAACGTTTTTAGATACTAACTGACTCCAACTAAAATATTTATACTTACTGTACTTTGATTTAGAAGTTTTGCTTTGCTTTAAACAAAACTGCTATCCCAAAGACCAGTTAAAGAAGAGCACATTAATTGCTGTGCTGAACTAGTTCTTAAGTGAAAATGCATAAATTTTCATTTTAAGCTGGAACATATGTTTTATTCCCTGAAACAGGAATAATGGAAACTTAATCTAAGCATTAAGCTATGTCTATAGTATCTTTTCTCAGTTACCCACTGTTGAAACGGAAATGATCAATAGATTTGCCTCACCAAAGTAAGTTCTTTCAAGGTTGTTCTTGTGCAAGTGAGTCCAGCAGAATAAGAAAGAGGATCAAGAAGATTGTTAAAATAGAAAGTGAAAAACAGCAATAAATTTGATTTTAAAGCGTACTGTATGAAATAAGCTTTCAAAGAAGAGTATGAGATTGAAAAATAGTAACTTTTTAGATCATCCTTGTATAAATCTTTAAATTCCCTTTGGCATCAAAAAATGAGGTACAACTGAAAGTACAGATAACAATTGAGTGTGAAGGTATATTATTCATTTTAAAATGCCTTGGTCAGATAAAAGCATTTTCTAATATGAGACCCAAAGCAAAAGTTACAAGGGCAGATGCTGAATGGCTACTGAGCTGCATCTTGCATAGGCAACTCTACAGCCTGCCCCAGGACAAGCAGAAGTAAGGCCAATCGATTAGGATGAGAAGGCACAGGAGGCTGGGGAATGCCAGAAAAGTGTCACTTCCCTACACTGATGTAAAAATTATGCACAAAATAACTACTATGATGCAAGTGATTTATACCAAGAATTAAAAACCCCTGTGGAGACTCATCATCTGTCAAGGAAAATGTTACTCACAGTGGTAACATAGTTTAGAACTCTAAGAGGCATTCGACACCAGCTCATCCAACTCCCAAATTATTAAGAGGAAAAAAGTAAGGCACCACAAGATATTCAGTAACTTGTCTTGAAATTATGTTTAATTCAAGTAACTGTATAACTGAACAGAAACTACAGAGAGTTCATTTTGGCCAAATATTGCCTTTTATTAATCAGTTTGAGATGCAAACACTCAAGAATATTGTAGAAAACCTGGATTAAATGAATCCTTTTAGAATTAAGAAATTATAACAATGCGTTGACCACAAAAACTTTGAAGTAAAGATAACTGCTCCTTACTCCTCTTTAAAGATCTAAATTAAAAGGATCCTCTAATGTGAAGATTATTTTCCTGGAGGTGATTTAGAAAATACAGGCCATAATTCTGGTTCTTAAGAGGAAAAAAAAATAATCTTTTATTACATTTGGATGGGATTTTATTTTTTAGGAATCACTGCTTGGCTGTGAGTAGTTGTTGCTTGCTGAATGTTATTCACACTTCCTCCCTCATAGCAAGCTCATGTGTAACACTCTTAACTTGTGGGATGGGTTGGAACACTTCATTCTAATCCAAGGGCCATAGGTCATTTTCAACCACAAATTCTTCCTCCCTAGGGAAGTGTCAAGGGATGTGGTCTTTCCCATCTCGTTTTCCTACAACCTCCTTTAGTCTAAAATAAAGTTTATGTCACTAATGACCAGGCCTAAAATGTTATAATGCCTTATCTGGCAATTAATGTCAAGAAATCTTTTCCAGAACAGCACCTTAGGAATTTCAATTGTCTAGTTACAATAAGGCATAATGAAAGAATAAATATTTTATAGGGCTGACAGGAAGAAATTTTCTCCTCAAGATTATTTTGATAGCCTGGAGCAGGAGTTGACAAATGATTTTCTGTAAAGGGCCAGACAGCAAATATTTTAGGTTATGTGGGCCCCATGGTCTCTCTGAACTACTCAACTCTGCTGTTGCAGCATGAAACCAGCCAAAGAGTAGCACACAAATGAATGGATTTGGCTGTTTCAATAAAGTTTTATTTATAAAAACAGCAAGCCAAATTTGACCCATGGGGTGTATCTGCAACCCCTTAATCTAGAACTTGTAATGATTCAAGAGAGTTTGAAACAAAACAATTTAATTTTAATAAAACATATTATGGCTGTTAAATATAAATCACTACATTTGGGGATACCTAGCTGATTCTCAGATAAATTGAGCGTATTTTAAAATCTTTTTAGGTTTTCCTGTTTACCCTTCTCTCTCTATTATACAAATTATAATGGAAATTTCTAAATTCATTAAAGAATGAGACAATTTCTATCAACTAATGAAAAGATTATGAGAACTGAGACTGCAAAACTTTGGCTTTTCAGTTTCATACTAAATTTGTGAACTCAATATAATAATTTTATTTTCTGGGTTTAACAAGATAGATCTTACGGAGGATTTTTTAATACTATCATTTAGAACACCTATAAGAAAGGCACTTATAATAGTCACTGAAACAGATCCATTATTAATTTGAATAATTTTCCTGGTTGATCATTTCAAAAGCTCTCTTTGTTTGGATTTGATTACACTTAACCTTTGATTATTATTAGGACTTGGAGTAACAGTATAAGTACCATGTATCCAACTTAGTAAATAATTTAGGATGTAATTTCAGTGTAAATTATGATCCACGTAATTAGTACATAGGTAGTATAGGTATAAGTAGCCCCTTTGTCCTAAGATGTTTAGACCAGATGAATATGAGTATTTACAAATTTCAGGGACATCCCTATTTATTTGATACAATAAAACCCTGGTAAATGGCATTTAAAAGTAAAACATTTTCTCAGTATAATTCTAATTTTAATCCTAGTATAATTCTAATTCTACTTCTAGTATAATTGTAATACTCAAAATGATTGGATCACTGATTAAAAACTTGTTGATTGTTGATACCCAGAAAAAGCAATGTTATCCTCTGTGGTGATTTGTAATTCAACTGCATTTAATATTGTAGAATAAATTATAAGTTATTTGAAAAGTTAAGCATTTCAGATTTTTCATTCTGTTTCTCTGTCTTTTAAAAGTAAAAGACTGAAGGAAAAAGATGTAGAGAAAAGAGTCTTCATTTCAGTCTTTTAGTGAATTTGGTAAGGGTAAAATGATATCAAAGCAAAGATTGGTTAGAACAAAAGACATATAAAGACAGAAACTAACACAACATTAGACTTCTTACAAAGATTTTGGAAAACTTCAAGAGGGGATGATTACTTCACAGACTGGAATGTAAGCCCAGTTGGCACCAAGGTCTACAGGGCTTTTGAGGTGTCTAATGTTGAAAATCTCAAGTTGACTCTCTAGTTAAAAAAAGCTGGAGAGGAGAAAGGAAAATTTTTGTTCTGGAAAAGTGTTCTTGTCTGATGCAAACAGAAATCCATCTTACAAAGGAAGAAGTAGAGATGAGTTGCCCTAATTTAGTCTTTTGGAAGCAGAAAAAAAGATTATGAATTTGCTAAAAAAACCCTTTTGTTTCTTCTAAATATTACTTTATAAGTTATGAGATGTCTTTTCTGTGTGTGTGTGAAAAATTTCCAAGATCCCAAAATTCATAAAAATCAACTTGAAACACTGAAATCCATTTTGGAAAAGAATCAGAGTGTAGAGAATCTTAATTTTTAAAAAGTTATATAAAAAAGAGATCTAGTAGTTGGTTGGTGCTTTCATTTCAAATATTTTATCCACTTTCCTTTTTTACAGCTTTTCTGTCTGGAGAGATGGAAACATTCAAATATTAAAAGTATTCCACAATATGTATTATTTTAAAAACTCTCAAATCCCAAAGTGATGGTAATAAACTTCCTATTAATATAGTGATTAAATCAGTTTTAATCTTCTGTGAATCTAGTAACAAGAATGGAATAAACTATTAGAATCATGTTATAAACCTCAGAGGAAATAGAATGCCAAACGTTAATCTGAAAAGCACACTTTTAATTAGCAAAAAATAATGCTACTAGGCCTTTCTGTTTTTCTTCAGTAATGTACATATATATTGAGACCATACTCTAGCTGTTCTATTTTATTACATGTATTAACTCAGAGCTGTTCTGGAAGGCAGGTATTAAATTTATAGTTCTTAACATATAAAGGAACAAGCATAGAGAAGTGGAACTCTGGTGTACATAGAATGTAATATTGTCATGATTTTGTTGTTATTTAATGAACATTTCTAAACGTGATAACTAGTTTATGTAACATAAACAGATACTAATCCTTTAATATGATTGCAAGAACACAGATTAAATGGCAGAGTTCATTGTCAGTTCTCTTCAAGGGCTAATTTACCTCACACAGGGACCAGGTAACTCCTGTAAAGGCATTTCCTGCTCTCATTTTAAATGTTTCTTACAGCAGCCACAAGACTTCTTTTGAGAGGAAAGTAATATACGATTTTAAAGATTTTTTTAAGAAAAAATTTCCATTTTGATCAAAGAAATATTCATCTAAGATACCCTTATGAATGGGTTTGTTATGTTACATAACTTCTCGTTCAAATTTAGTGCTCTAGTAAGAACTGGCCATACGTTATTAAGAAAAGATGGTTAAAAAAGGATACATCCAAAGGAGTTTGGGATTAACATATACACACTACTATATATAAAATAGATAACCAAAAGGACCTAGTGTAGCACAAGGAACTATACTCAATATTTTGTTATAACCTATAAGGGAAAAGAATCTGAAAAAGTATTTATATTTATTTATATATATATATATATATATATATATATAATACATGTATAACTGAGTCACTTTGCTTGTACACCTGAAACAAACACAACATTGTAAATCAACTATACTTCCGTTTAAAAAAAAAACAAAAGGATATACCCACAAGACTCCTTGAATTTATTTCAAGTCTGTGTTCTTTCACTATCACAATTCCTGTGTGTATGTGGAAAGCATCTATAATTCCTTTCTTGTATGACTGCTTCTGAACTAGTTTATTTAACATAAACTCCTTGGGGATACATATAGAAATAGGAGTTTTCTGGGAACATATCACTTCCTGAAAAGTCAGTTGACTATATTTGGCTCAGAATTTTCTCTTCAGAAGGTTACGCACCCATCGGGAATTTGTTTGGGTGAAACTGCTTTTAAAAACACCTTGAGATAACATGCCCAAAGATCTAATCCCATATGAAATGCTTCGTGAGTGGTTAAGTTATCTGAAAAGCCTACTTAGCAATTTTTTACTCTGCTGACAAACTCTGCTTTGTTGAAACCTAATGGTAGTTACTGAGGGGTAAGAATTTCCTTTGTATCATACCAAACTTGGCTTCAAATTAAGGGTATGGAACTAAAGTGGTATCATGAGTTTGTATGACACTTCTGGTCTTCTACTTAACTGTCAACTGAAGAATAATCTTTTATTTGTCATTTTGACCAAGAATTAATTGTGTCAAATGTCCTTATACACACTATGTTTTATTTATAATTTTATTATGCTATATTATATAATACTATATATTGTATAATATATAGTCTTTAAGTATGATACTTTATAACATGTTATACTAAACATATAAATGAGACATAAAATAGTGTGTGAGAAAATTCACCATATAATGTTATATAATATAATGTAATATAATATGCTTATTACAGAGATTACTAAGTCATCCTAAGTCTTTCTCGTCTTGGATACTACTTAAGAAGAATAAAGATTTGTTGAAAAATCTACAAATTAAGCTATTAAGTCCATTATTTCCGGCTACTGCTCAGACTCACATATTAATAAAACCACATTGTACTGAAATGATGTTTATTTTGTAAAGCTTCTGAATTTTGTTTTTGAAATGGAACTATGGCAGAAGAGCCTTAATTTGATAACCGTAATAAAATCTATTAGAACCACAGTGGTGTTAACCCAGTCCGAAGGCCTAACGAGTGCATACAAATTTTGACAAATATTATAAGAAATAACAAACTTATGGCCAAAAACCGAAAAGTCTATAACTGTTTACTTTCTTCGCAAGTGTAAAGTTAAATTGAATATGCTATAGGTCATTTCTAGGAATCCAGCAAGAAATTATTCAGTGTGCTTTTTTTGTTGACAGATGGAATTTATGTTTATAGACATTAACTATTAGAATATAAAATTATATCAGAAAAATAATCTTAGATGAAGATTCCTAAATTAGATGGCAAAGGACATTTAAAATATTTTAAAATTTCATGTCATTGTACCAAAGCCAATGCTTCAGTTTGTGGAAGCACAAGTTAAAACCCTTCAGGGGATACTTACCCTTTTCTGTTCCTTTACATACTCTATCAATTCATCTCTTGTTCTCTTCACTGCCTCTTCCACAGCCTTTTCACTTCGCTTTTGCTCTTCTATTATTGCTGCCTTAACAGTTTCCTGTTTGTGGGAGGATGAAAAAAGTCAGGGAGGTATGTGCTATGACATGTTTGTGCCCATTTTATATAAACTAAAAACCCTCTTCAGTGGGTTGAGCTCATTCTTTTCAAAGCATACGTTTAAACAGGAATAAGAACTTAACGAAATCTTTCGGGTTCTGTTAGAGATTCCACAGAATTCACTTTTCTAAACTGAGTGAAAGGGAAAAGAAATGGAGTAAGCCATTTATTGCAGGGAGCGCCTGACAGACTCCAATGGCTTCCTTACCAATCTTTCATTTGATGTTTACATGATTGATTGCTTTCCTGTACTTTGCACTGTCCACATAAGACTTCCAACTTGTGTTTATTCTTCCAAGAACACCCTAATGCTCTAGGCTGTTTTATTCACATTTAATTTTCCCATCATACAATAATCAAGTGTGGTCTGGGTGGTAAGATTTACAGCTAGTTTAGTTCTTCTGCCAGGTTAAGATGTTGAGAGCTGGACACCATGAATGAGAGGTAAGAATTCTACCCTGTGTGCTAATATATGAAATGAGAAATCTAGGGAAAAAGTGATATTCCCCATTTTACTGAAATAGTAATCAAGAACCCTGAGAGAGTTCAAATTTTCAGATAAAGAGAAAGAAGGCTAAAATTCTGAAAAAGAAATGTAACACTTCTCAAAAACCAGGAAATATTTTCTGCTAAAATAGCATTTCATGGACTGGAAGAATGCAACAAACTTCTATAACTTCCATTTGTCTACAAAGGTACCATCCTTTTTTTGAACAGGCTATCAATTAGAAAATGCCCTGAAATTTCTCAGTTGTATTTCCCTTATTTTGTTATCCTTGAGGACCCTTCACTTTGTAGTGTATATATGTTTTTGTTTAGTTTTTCCTGATTAATTGCAGACACATATAATCAATATATACATATATATATACATAAAACCTAGAAAATATGTAGTAAGAATTTTCTATTATGAATATATTTACTATAGAAAATTAGGAAATACAGAAAAATATGAACACAAAACAAACACACACGCATACAAAATTGGGTATGAAGAGGATGGGTCTCAAACTGTACATACTATTTTCTAACTCTGGCATTTTTCATTTAAAATACATTTTGAATATTTTAAAGTAATTATATATTCTTTTATGATTTTATATTCCATTACTGGGATGTATAACAAATTATTTTACTAATATTTATTCATGGATATTTTGGTCGTTTTTAATAAAGCAGTGACAAGCATCCATATATGTAACTTTGTGGTGCATATTAGATACTTCCTTAATTTCAATTCATGAGGTAGAATCATGTTGCCCAAGGGATATAATTTTTGAGCTCTCTTACAGCTTTCGACATTTTGTGCAATTTTTTCCCATAAGCAGCCCATGAGAATAGCTGTTTTCTTGCAACCTTGATTACATTTAGTCTCACCAGTTTTTAAATCTTTGCTTATTTAAGGGATAATCATATCTAACTTTATTCTGCATTTTAAAAGATTATGTGATATGCAGCATTTTTCATAGAAATATTAGCAATATACATATTAGTTCTTATCATTTGCTTGTGTCCTCTTCCTACTTTAATATTGGTAAACTCATAATTTTTTGGATTCCCTCCCTAATATATAAAGTTAAGTCACAAATCTCAAAAGCACTATAGTAAGACTTTGACAATTGTTACTCTTTATTTTCTATCACTAAGTACATTAAGCTTTAGTTCCATTGATGAGATAATAAAATACAAAGTTGTTTCCATGATTTTCTGAAAAGATTAAAGTCAAAAAACTATAGTATTTTTTATGTTTAATTTTTTATTGAAGCATAGTTGATTTACAATGTTTCAGGTGTATACCCTAGTGATTCAGTTATATGTATATATATATCTATTCTTTTTCAGATTCTTTTCCATTATGGGTTATTACAAGATATTGAATATAGTTCCCTGTTCTATACAGTAGGTCCTTATTGTTTATCTATTTTATATATAGTAGTGTGTATTTGTTAATCCCAAATTCCAAATTTATGCCTCCTCCCTGTCCCCTCTGGTAACCGTAAGTTTTCTATGTCTGTGAGTCTATTTCTGTTTTGTAAATAAGTCCATTTGTATCATTTTTTTAGATTCCACATATAAGCAATATCATATGGTATTTGTCTTTCTCTATTTGGCTTCATTTAATATGATAATCTCTAAGTCCATCCGTGTTACTGCAAATGGCATTATTTCATTTTTTTATGGCTGAGTAATATTCCATATATGTACCACATCTTCTTTATCCATTCATCTGTTAATGGACATTTAGGTGGCTTCCATGTCTTGGATATTGTAAACAGTGCTGCTACGAACACTGGGGTGCATGTATCTTTTCAAATTAGAGCTTTCTCTGGATATATGCCCAGGAGTGGGATTTCTGGATCATATGGTAACTCTTTTTAGTTTTTTAAGGAACCCTGCATACTGTTTTCCACAGTGGCTGCACCAATTTACATTGCCACCAACAGTGTAGGAGGGTTCCATTTTCTCCACACCCTCTCCAGCATTTATTATTTGTAGACTTTGATAATGGCCATTCTGACTGGTGTGAGGTGATATGTCATTATGAAAAACTGTAGTAATTTTTGAAAAAAAAATGAGGACAAAAAAAGATTATTTAAAATAAAAGCATCTACTATTATAATTTCTATTGGTTTCATACTTACTAATTTGGAATTCGAAAATTTTCAGATTTCATAAAGGCAAAAAGTAGTGCATATATTACTAAGCCCCCTGAAATAAAACACATTAATAGCTCTTCAGTGAAGGGTATGAATATTCACACTATGTGGGTAAATTAAAAGTGTAAGTTTCACATTAGTTCAGGACAGGTTTTGCCAACAGCCAAATTACAGAAATCCTTGGTTTTCAAGGGTTTTATAATTTTAAAACTACTGTAGACCTGGATTATTTGAATATAAAAGATAAATCCATATCATACTGAATATCAACCAGAATTTCTATCTAGTAAGGGTCATATAAGTAAATTTGACTAGATCTGTTTGGTTGAAGGCAAAAGGATCAATTTAAATAAAAGGGATATATCCAGAAAAAACATGAAGAGTTAGCTACTATGTTCTTCAGTTAACATTTTTTTTAGGGGGGAAGGGGCTGCGAGTTTACACTGTCTGCTCAGTCCACATTTTTGAGGACCCTCCTTTCCTAATTTTTGAGTTGAAGAAGAACATTTACCAAGAAAGTTTCCTTGATTCTCTCCTCCCCATTTGGGAGTTAGGTGACAGTCAAGGTTGTGAAATCCATACACACACTGTATATTTAAAATAGATAACCAATGAGTACCTACTGTATAGCACAGGGAGCTCTGCTCAATATTCTGTAATAACCTAAGTGGGAAAATAACTTGAAAAAGAATAGATACATGTATATGTATAACTGAATCACTTTGCTGTATACCTGAAACTAACACAACATTGTTAATCAACTATACTCCAATATAAAATAAAAATGAAAAAAAAAAAGAATAAATACTACTTGTCAATAAATATCTTTGAATATCATACAGAAGTAAAGTTTAAGGGGCTTCCCTGGTGGCGCAGTGGTTGGGAGTCCGCCTGCCGATGCTGGGGACACAGGTTCGTGCCCCCGTCTGGGAAGATCCCACATGCCGTGGAGCGGCTGGGCCTGTGAGCCATGGCCACTGAGCCTGCGCGTCCGGAGCCTGTGCTCCGCAATGTGAGAGGCCACAACAGTGAGAGGCCCGCATACCGCAAAAAAGTAGTTTAAGTCTTCCATTTTCTAACCAGCCCAAATTCTCAATTACTTAGAAATGATTAATGAATTTTGTGTGCATATTCAAGTGTGTGTAAATATCTGCCTGCATGTTTTGTTGAGTTCCATGAATGAACTAAATTGTCCCTATGAGTCATGAGGATTAGTCTAAAATAAAATATACCTCACAAGAGATGAAGACTTGACACCAATGAGTATATTCAAACAAGATAATTCTGAAAGAACATTTTCCGGAATATTTTAGTAATGGCCAAACCCCTGGGATGTGATATATTCTCTAGGGCAGGGTTTCTCAACCTTGGTACTACTGACAATTCCTTGCTGGGGGTGGAGGCGGGAGTCCTGTTATAAGCAGCATACTTGGCATCTGCTCACTGGATCCCCTCCAGGTGAGAAGCACTGCTCTAAAATAAACAGTTTGGAGGGAAAACTATCCATTTGCATATGTGTTATGGTTTGTTAAAATAGATGTTAACACTTCTCATCATAAATATTTTTTTGTCTAAAAATAAAAAATGTGCAAGAAATCACATCCAAACGATTATATAACTAGTTTTTAAGTGTGGAAGAAAGAGTTCTACATACTTATTTTTAAAAATGAATGACTGGGATCAGTTTCTATACTGTTACAATTAAATGTGTCATGATGAATGTCATTTAGGGCTAAAAGCTTATGTAACATTTTGTATAAGATTTAAAAATTTCTCCTCATTGCTTAAAAGTATAGTTATGCTTTAGTATCCATTAAATCCACCATACATTTCAGTAAAAATGGGATCGTGACTTAATAAACGGTTTGAGGTTGCTCTTTATCAGTGCGATTTAGTTAAGGATTGTAAACACAGTTAAATTATTTATGGGAAACAAATCACAGCAATCAATTTAATTTTGATCTTTGGGCAGTAAAACACAGTATCAAAGATTTTTCTAGGGCAATAGTGCACTTAATTTTTGTTTCTATACATGACGTATGCATATTATCTAATTATGTATTATTTAAAAAGTTGCACGTAGTTGTGGAAATGTACCTTAGAAAATGAGTGTCTGAATCATAAGTAAAGTCAAGCTGCTGTATGCACTTCCTGTGCATTAACAGTTAAAAAAATGAAGTGAGACTTCTATTCCTACATGAATTTACGAGCTCACACTACAGCTTCATCAGTGCTTTTCACACATTGATCCAACTGCAAATGGAATTTCCACATTTCAAAATCCATTCACTGGGCAACTGAGGAGCTTTCATCTAACTTTCAATTGGAAATAATTAATCTGCATTGTAATGATATGCTAAATGGAAAATATTAATAGAAGAACCTGATTCTATAGATGCTTCTCAGCTAATGAATATGCTCAATTAAAATCATATGCTCATGGACAGATATCAACATTTGCCAGTACCTATTTGTGTGAAAGACATTCTTAAAGATGAAATATGTAGTCTCATTACATATTAGCATTAATAAATGAGTATTTGTAACCATTTTTGATGATAGGGATACTTAATTGAACCACAATCAAGCAAAATGTTATCCTCCCCAAAGAGAATTCTATTCTTCTCACTAGTAGAGCTACACTATGAAAAATTATCCTTATTATCAATACTACATTTTGAATTTCATCAATAAAAAAAATTTGTGAATATCTGCTTTTTCTTGGGTTAACATAAACTCCTACATAATAGTATCAATTAAACCTCTTGGCCCATAAATGCCTGAAATATTTAATATCTGGCCCTTTACACAAAAAGCTTGCCAATCCCTGATTTAGCTCACAATTCTGTAAGTTGGCAATCTGAGCTGGGTTCAGCTGGACAGTTCTTTTGGTCTTGCCTGGGCTCTCCCATGTATCTGCAATCAACTGCTGGGTCTGATGTGGCCACTACTTCTAGGATGGCCTATGGTAGGATGGCTTGTTTCTCCTTCCTGTGGGCTCCCAGCTCCTGCAGACTAGCTCGGGATTTTTCACATAGCAGCTGGACAGAATTGTAAAAGAAGAGTGAAAGGTCTTTTAAGGTCTCTTAGATATGGGCTCAGAAATGATACAGTGTTACTACTGATACATTATATTGGCCTAAGCGAGTATGTATTAAACATTAACTCCAAAATTCTTATCTAATTGTCTAATTATCTTCT
Organism: Neophocaena asiaeorientalis asiaeorientalis; assembly: GCF_003031525.2. Lineage (NCBI taxonomy): Eukaryota > Metazoa > Chordata > Mammalia > Artiodactyla > Phocoenidae > Neophocaena > Neophocaena asiaeorientalis. The sequence goes on along the minus strand of NW_020176571.1, from coordinate 22,676,804 downwards.
CAATATATTCAAAGATATCAGGCATTCTATTATGTTTATTTTCTTGGAGACAAATCTCGTGGACATATCTCCAACCTGGATTGGTTGTTCTCTAGGTCTGCTACATAGCTGTCTATTCTGGGATTTCCCTCAGTCATTTTTCTAGGGGTTTCGCTACATCTCTCTTGAGCTGTTATCTTCAGCTTTCTAGATACCACTGGATCCTTTTTTACTGGTTTACTTCTTTGTTTTGATAGAGTACCTACTCCAGGAGATTCCTGAGAAAAGGCACATGAGAACTGTTTTGATATCACCCTTGTCTTGAAAATGCTTTCATTCTACCCTCACACTTAATTTATAGTTTGGCTAAGTGTGAATTTCTAGGTTGGAAATCTGTTCAGTTTTCAAGGTTATTGAGGAGTCTGATTACATTCTGATTCCCCATCATTTGCACAAAATTTTTCTCTCTTATGAGAACATTTGTTAATTTTCTTTACCTTTGTTTTTCAAAAATTTAACAACAAACTTAGTTACAGGCCTACCTAGAAACTCATATCTTACAATCTAGAAAATCATGTCTTTCAGTTCTGCAAGATTTACTTTAATACTACTACTATTATTATTATATTGTTTCCTGCATTCTATTTTCCGCTTTTTTTATTATTATTTCTCAAAATCCTATTATTCAGCTAATGAACCTCCTGAACTGACTGCCATATTTTCTGGTCTGAATTTTCACTCCTATTTTCCATTTCTTCAATGGAATAAAATTGTTAATACAATTTTTATATTTTAATAAAATTTTTATACAATTTTCTCTGGAAGACTTCTATCACTTCATCTTCTGACTCTTGTTTTTTTAAACATTCTACTGTATTTTGTTTCTAATCCTTTTATTTGACTTAAAAAAAAAAGCATCCTCTTCCTTTCATAGATGCAAAATCTTCTCTTACTCTTGAGGAAATTAATAAGTTTTTTAAACTCTTCGTATATCCATAGAATGTTTTATTTTCTGCTTTTCATGGGAAATTATCTGTTCATACTCGACTGTTTGCTCATGTTTAAAGAGTAGAATACTAAAATGCTGAGTAACATCTCTGTGCTTGCAGTTGTGGTTTATGGACTGTGATCTTAATAGCAGAGCAATCTGGCTGGGTTGTTTCCTTGGGGCAATTTCTGATACCAATACATTTAAGTCTTTTATCTTGGGTTGACTAGCTTCCTCAGAAAAGAATCTTCCAATTTCCTGTCTGGTTGTCAGCATTCTGAGAGCTGTGATGGGAAAAATGGCTAAGGTTCTCAATAAGCAGCTTAAACCTTTTCACCTTGCTGTCCTCCCAACCCCATTTCATTACAGCATCTATACCTTCAGCTGTGCTTGGTGATCCCTGGTCTAGAGACTCTCTATTTCTCTCTTTTTTTTCCAGAGAACTAATCCCAGTTTTCTGCCAGAACTGGCAGAGAATAAGTGGGGATCTATATGTTTATTAAACAGACCTCCAAACTTTCCTTCTATTCGAAGCTTCCTCTTCATTTTCACTTCTAGAGATATCTGGTGACACCAATGAGTAAGCCTTTGGGAGTTTCTAAAATGTACACTGTATACTGTACGTTGGTCTTCTCAGTCATCTCCACTTCTCATTTAGGGCTCCATTTCAGAGGTTTTATTTCAGTGAGGTTTTAGAAGGGAGTAGGTAAAACTGCTCTTTTTAACTAGATATGTGTTAGAAAAAATTATGAAACTTTTTTACTTTGAAATAATTTTAGATTTACCGAAAACTTGCAACGATAGTACAAGGGTTTTCATATTCCCTTAATCCAGCTTCTTCTCCTATTAACATCTTACATAATTACGGTACATTTATCAAGCTAAGAAATAGTATCATACAGTAATATTAAACAGATTACAGATTTTATTTGTATTACATCAGTTTTTCCAATAATGCCTTTTTTCTGTTCCATGATTAAACCAGGGCAGAACATTGCATTCAGACATCATGTCTCATTAGTCTCCTCCAATCTGTGGTAGTTTCTCAGTCCTCCTTATTATATTGACACTGTTGAAGAATACTTTTCAGGTATTTGGATTTGCCTTTTTTTTCCTTATGATTAGACTGGGGTTATGAATTTTGGAGAAGAATACCATAAAGGTGAAGAATGCCTCTCATTGTATCATATCAGGGGCAACATGGCATTAAACATAATTTATCACTGGCAATGTTAACTTTGGTCATTTGGTTAAAGGGCTATCTGCCAGGTGTCTCTAACATAAAGCTAACATTTTTTCCCTTTCTATAATCTGTTCATTAGATATGAACTAAGTCCAGTCAACACTCAAGGGGAGGGAAACTGGACTCCATCTACTGGGAGGGGAGTATTTACATTTATTTTTTAGAGAAAAATGAATATTTTTAAACTACAGATACAGTTTCTTCTGCAGCTACAGAACTATTTAGCATTTCTAATTCTTCTTGCATCAGTTCTGGGATTTATATTTTTCTTGGTACTCTTTCATTTCATCTAAGCTTTATAGTTGATTGGTATTGTTATTTATATTGCTATATCATCTCTAAAATTTTTATAGGATCTAAATTATCCTAAATAAAGATTCATCCCGCTGATAATGTTCATTAATAACATTCCTCTTTCGTCCATTAATCTTGTGAAAGATTTGTGAATTTTATGTCTTTAAAAAATGACAGTTTAGTATTTGTAAACTTCCTAATCTATGTCATGCATTTCTGTCATAACCTTTATTATTGTTTTCCTTCTATCTTCTTTGGATTATTCTATTTTTTCTTATCTAACTTCCTTAATAAATTGGAAGTGTTATTAGCTCATTATTTTGCAGTCTTTTCTACTTTCTAATTTAAATATTTAAGGCTATGATTTTCCTCTGAAATAACACTATAGATGCTTCTCACAGCTTTTTAAGTAAATAACTATTTTATAAATGACTGCAATCTTTTTCCTTTGTGCTTAGTTTTCTTTATAAATTTCATACACAGTGAAATGCACAAACTTTAAGTGTATCACTCAGTGGATATTTACATACATATACACCCATTTACTCACTACCCAGATCAAGAAAAAGAACAATTAAATGCCACAGAAAGTTCTCTCATGCTTCTCCCCATCATAGACAACCACTATTGTAATTTCTATTCCCATGGGTTACTTTTTCTTGTTCTTAAAGGTCATAAAATTTGAATCACACCATATTTATGCTTTTGTGACCAAATTTTATTCAACACAAAATTTTTGAGATTCATCCATATTGTAGAGTGTATCATTAGTTTGTCTTTTAATTTTGGTGTAGTGTTCCAAACAATACACCACAATTTATTCATCCATTCTACCAATAACGGATATTTGGAGAGTTTCCGTTTGGGATTATTATGAAGAAAGCTCATTTTATCATTCCTTTACACATCTTTTAGTGGGCATAAGCATTAATTTCTGTTGAGTGCATACATAATTGTGGAAATGGTGGGTGCCAGAGTATACATGTGTTGAGCTACTTAGTAAATACGGCCACACACTTTTAAAAAGTAGGCAAATTTACACTCCCACCAAAAAAGCACTAGAGGTCCAACTGATCCACATCATTGTCAGTACTTGGTATTTTGTCAGTCCCTTTAATTATATCCATACCCAGGGCAGTGGTATACTGGTATCTCTTTGTGACTTTAATTCATATTTCCAGCATGAATAATGATATTGAGCACCTTTTCATATGCTTATTGGCCATTTTTACATGTTGTTTTGTAAGGGCCCTTATTCCTAAGTTGTGGCTTTATTCTAAAAAGTGAGGCCTTTCAGGGATTCTCAAATGAAAGTCTTTATCAAAACACTTCTACCTTTGCAAGACTTAACTTACAACCCTTACTTCCCCAAAGTACCTGGTCAGCTCTTTAGCCTCTCAGCTGTTCTTTTTTGCTGCTGGATTTTAAGAGTCTTGCACTCTGCATATGCAATTTAGGATCTGGCCAAGGACTTGGGGGTAATTTGAACACAGATTTTTGTTGTTCTCAGAGTTCGTTCTGAAAATATGCCTCTTGGCAGGCATGAACTCTGCCTCCTGCCTCGTTGGCGCTGTAAGACTTTTTATGCTTTTGAGTTTTAATTCTGCATGCTGCCAAATAGAAGACGCTTTTAAGACTGAATGCAGGGAGGAGCTTAAAGATGGCGGAAGAGTAAGACGCGGAGATCACCTTCCTCTCCACAAATACGTCAGAAAAATATCTACATCTGGAACAGCTCCTACAGAACACCTACTGAACGCTGGCAGAAGACCTCAGACCTCCCAAAAGGCAAGAAACTCCCCACGTACCTGGGTAGGGCAAAAGAAAAAAGAAAAAAGAGACAAAATAATAGGGACGGGACCTGCACCAGTGGGAGGGAGCTGTGAAGGAGGAAGGGTCTCCACACACTAGGAAGCCACTTCACGGGCAGAGGCTGCGGGTGGCAGAAGGGGAAAGCTTCAGAGCCATGGAGGAGAGTGCAGCAAGAGGGGTGTGGAGGGCAAAGTGGAGAGATGCACGCACAGAGGATCGGTGCCGATAGGCACTCACCAGCCCGAGAGGCTTGTCTGCTCACCCGCCAGGGCGGGCAGGTCTGGGAGCTGAGGCTCGGGCTTCGGTCGGAGCGCAGGGAGAGGACTGGTGGCGTGAACACAGCCTGAAGGGGGTTAGCGCACCACGGCTACCCGGGAGGGAGTCCGGGAAAAAGTCCGAAGCTGCCGAAGAGACAAGAGACTTTCTTGCCTCTTTGTTTCCTGTTGTGCGAGGAGAGGGTATTAAGAGCGCTGCTTAAAGGAGCTCCAGAGATGGGCGCGAGCCGCAGCTATCAGCGCGGACACACCAGAGACGGGCATGAAATGCTGAGGCTGCTGCTGCCGCCACCAAGAAGCCTGTGTGAGAGCACAGGTCACTGTCCACACCTCCCCTCTCAGGAGGCTGGGCAGCCCGTCATACCCAGGGTCCCCTGATCCAGGGACAACCTCCCCGGGAGAACACACGGCGCGCCTCAGGCTGGTGCAACGTCATGCTGGCCTCTGCCGCCGCAGGCTCACCCCGCATCTGTACCCCTCCCTCCCACCAGCCTGAGTGAGCCAGAGCCCCTGAAGCAGCTGCTCCTATAACCCCGTTTGTATAGCTTTGCTTTTACCATTTGTCCTAGGGTCCTGTCTGTATGCTTTTCTTTTTTTTTACTTTTTAAAACTATTTTCTTAAATTATTTTTTATTTTAATAACTTTATTTTAATTTTACTTTATTTTCTTTTTTTTCTTTTTTTAACATCTTTATTGAGGTATAATTGCTTTACATTGTTGTGTTAGTTGCTGCTGTATAACAAAGTGAATCAGCTATATGTATACATATATTCCCATATCCCCTCCTTCTTGGGTCTCCCTCCCACCCTCCTTATCCCACCCCTCTAGGTGGTCACAAAGCACCGAGCTGATCTCCCTGTGCTATGCGGCTATTTCCCACTAGCTATCTATTTTACATTTGGTAGTGTACATACGTCAATGCTACTCTCTCACTTCAACCCAGATTACTCTTCCCCGCCCCGTGTCCTCAAGTCCATTCTCTAAGTCTGTGTCTTTATTCCAGTCCTGCCTTAGGTTCATCACAATCTTTTTTTTTTTTTTAGATTCCATATACATGTGTTAGCATACGGTATCTGTTTTTCTCTTTCTGACTTACTTCACTCTGTATGACAGACTCTAGGTCCATCCACCTCACTACAAATAACTGACTTTCGTTTCTTTGTATGGCTGAGTAATATTCCATTGTATATATGTGCCACATCTTTATCCATTCATCTGTCGATGGACACTTATTTTATTTTATCCTCTTTCTTTCTTTCTTCCTTCCTTCCTTCCTTCCTACCTTCCTTTCTTTCCTTCTATTTTTTCTCTCATTTATTCTGAGCTGTGTGGATGAAAAGCTCTTGGTGCTCCAGCCAGGCATCAGGGCTGTGCCTCTGAGGTGGGAGAGCCAAGTTCAGGACACTGGTCCACAAGAGACCTCCCAGCTCTATGTAATATAAAACGGCAAAAATCTCTTAGAGATCTCCAACTGAACGCCAAGACCCAGCTTCACTCAACGACCAGTGAGCTACAGTGCATGACACCCTATGCCAAACAACTAGCAAGACAGGAATACAACCCCATCCGTTATCAGAGAGGTTGCCGAAAATCATAAGAAGGCCACAGACACTCCAAAACACACCACCACACGTGGACCTGCCCACCAGAAAGACAAGATCCAGCCTCATCCAACAGAACAGAGGCACTAGTCCCCTCCACCAGGAAGCCTACACAACTCAATGAACCAACCTTAGTCACTGGGGACAGACACCAAAAACAACGGGAACTACGAACCTGCAGCGTGAAAAAAGGAGACCCCAAACACAGTAAGTTAAGCAAAATGAGTAGACAGAGAAACACACAGCAGATGAAGGAGCAAGGTAAAACCCACCAGACCTAACAAATGAAGAGGATATAGGCAGTCTACCTGAAAAAGAATTCAGAATAATGATAGTAAATATGATCAAAGATCTTGGAAATAGAATGGAGAAAATTCAAGAAACGTTTAACAAGGACCTAGAAGAACTAAAGAGCAAACAAACAATCATTAACAACACAATAAATGAAATTAAAAATACTCTAGAAGGGATCAATAGCAGAATAACTGAGGCAGAAGAATGGATAAGTGACCTGGAATATAGAAGAGTGGAAGTAACTACTGCAGAGTAGAATACAGAAAAAAGAAAGAAAAGAACTGAGGACAGTCTCAGAGACCTCTGGGACAACATTAAGAGCACCACATTCGAATTATAGGGGTCCCAGAAAAAGAAGAGAAAAAGAAACAGACGGAGAAAATATTTGAAGAGTCTAGAAGAACTAAAGAGCAAACAAACAATCATTAACAACACAATAAATGAAATTAAAAATACTCTAGAAGGGATCAATAGCAGAATAACTGAGGCAGAAGAATGGATAAGTGACCTGGAATATAGAAGAGTGGAAGTAACTACTGCAGAGTAGAATACAGAAAAAAGAAAGAAAAGAACTGAGGACAGTCTCAGAGACCTCTGGGACAACATTAAGAGCACCACATTCGAATTATAGGGGTCCCAGAAAAAGAAGAGAAAAAGAAACAGACGGAGAAAATATTTGAAGAGATTATAGTTGAAAACTTCCCAAATATGGGA
>NW_020176571.1:22668914-22669575 GCF_003031525.2 Neophocaena asiaeorientalis asiaeorientalis | reverse complement strand
ACAGACAAGCAAAAGCTGAGAGAATTCAGCACCACCAAACCAGCTTTACAACAATGCTAAAGGAACTTCTCTAGGCAGGAAAGACAAGAGAAGGAAAACACCTACAATAACAAACCCAAAACAATTAAGAAAAAGGGAATAGGAACATACATATTGATAACTACCTTAAATGTAAGTGGATTAAATGCTCCAACCAAAAGACACAGACTGGCTGAATGGATACAAAAACAAGACCCGTATAGATGCTGTCTAAAAGAGATGCACTTCAGACCTAGGGACACATACAGACTGAAAGTGAGGGGATGGAAAAAGATATTCCATGCAAATGGGAATCAAAAGAAAGCGGGAGTAGCAATTCTCATATCAGACAAAATAGACTTTAAAATAAAGACTATTACAAGACACAAAGAAGGACACTATATAATGATCAAGGGATCGATTCATGAAGAAGATAAAACAATTGTAAATATTTATGCACCCAACATAGGAGCACCTCCATACATAAGGCAAAAACTAACAGCCTTAAAAGGGGAAATCGACAGTAACACATTCATAGTAGTGGACTTTAACACTCCACTTTCACCAAAGGACAGATCATCCAAAATGAAAATAAATAAGGAAACACAAGCTTTAAATGATACATTAAACAAGATGGACTTAA
>NW_020176571.1:22663789-22665971 GCF_003031525.2 Neophocaena asiaeorientalis asiaeorientalis | reverse complement strand
AGTGGAAATAACTACTGCAGAGCAGAATACAGAAAAAAGAATGAAAAGAACTGAGGACAGTCTCAGAGACCTCTGGGACAACATTAAGAGCACCACATTCGAATTATAGGGGTCCCAGAAAAAGAAGAGAAAAAGAAACAGACGGAGAAAATATTTGAAGAGATTATAGTTGAAAACTTCCCAAATATGGGATAGGAAATAGTTAATCAAGTCCAGGAAGCACAGAGAGTCCAATACAGGATAAATCCAAGGAGAAACACACCAAGACACATATTAATCAAACTATCAAAAACTAAATACAAAGAAAAAATATTAAAAGCAGCAAGGGAAAAACAACATAACACACAACGGAATTCCCATAAGGTTAGCAGCTGATCTTTCAGCAGAAACTCTGCAAGCCAGAAGGGAGTGGCAGGACATATTTAAAGTGATGAAGGAGAAAAACCTACAACCAAGATTACTCTACCCAGCAAGGATTTCATTCAGATTTGATGGAGAAATTAAAAGCTTTACAGACAAGCAAAAGCTGAGAGAATTCAGCACCACCAAACCAGCTTTACAACAATGCTAAAGGAACTTCTCTAGGCAGGAAAGACAAGAGAAGGAAAACACCTACAATAACAAACCCAAAACAATTAAGAAAAAGGGAATAGGAACATACATATTGATAACTACCTTAAATGTAAGTGGATTAAATGCTCCAACCAAAAGACACAGACTGGCTGAATGGATACAAAAACAAGACCCGTATAGATGCTGTCTAAAAGAGATGCACTTCAGACCTAGGGACACATACAGACTGAAAGTGAGGGGATGGAAAAAGATATTCCATGCAAATGGGAATCAAAAGAAAGCGGGAGTATCAATTCTCATATCAGAGAAAATAGACTTTAAAATAAAGACTGTTAAAAGAGACAAAGAAGGACACTACATAATGATCAAGGGATCGATCCAAGAAGAAGATATAACAATTGTAAATATTTATGCACCCAACATAGGAGCACCTCAATACATAAGGCAAATGCTAACAGCCATAAAAAGGAAAATCAAAAGTAACACAATCATGATAGGGGACTTTAACACCCAACTTTCACAAATGGAGAGATCATCCAAAATGAAAATAAATAAGGAAACACAAGCTTTAAATGATACATTAAACAAGATGGACTTAATTGATATTTATAGGACATTCCACCAAAAACGACAGAATACACATTCTTCTCAAGTGCTCATGGAACATTCTCCAGGATAGAACATATCTGAGATCACAAATCAAGCCTTGGTAAATTTAAGAAAATTGAAATTGTATCAAGTATCTTTTCTGACTACAACGCTATAAGACTAGATATCAATTACAGGAAAAGCTCTGTAAAAAAATACAAACAAATGGAAGGTAAACAATACACAACTTAATAATCAAGAGATCACTGAAGAAATCGAACAGGGAATCAAAAAATACCTAGAAGCAAATAACAATGAAAACATGACGACCCAAAACCTATGGGATGCAACAAACGCAGTTCTAAGAGGGAAGTTTATAGCAATACAATCCTACCTGAAGAAAAAAGAAACATCTCAAATAAACAACGTAACCTTACATCGAAAGCAGTTAGGGAAAAAAGAATAAAAAAATCCCAAAGTTAGCAGAAGTAAAGAAATCATAAAGATCAGATCAGAAAAAATGAAAAAGAAATGAAAGAAACGATAGCAAAGATCAATAAAACTAAAACCTGGTTCCTTGAGAAGATAAACAAAATTGATAAACCATTAGCCAGACTCATCAAGAAAAAAAGGGAGAAGACTCAAATCAATAGAATTAGAAATGAAAAAGGAGAAGTAACAACTGACACTGCAGAAATACAAAGGATCATGAGAGACTACTACAAGCAACTCTATGCCAATGAAAAGGACAACCTGGAAGAAATGGACAAATTCTTAGAAATGCACAACCTTCCGAGAATGAACCAGGAAGAAATAGAAAATATGAACAGACCAATCACAAGCACTGAAATTGAATCTGTGATTAAAAATCTTCCAACAAACAAAAGCCCAGGACCAGATGGCTTCACAGGCGAATTCTATCAAAATTTAGAGAAGAGCTAACACCTATCCTTCTCCAACTCTTCCAAAATATAGCAGAGGGAGGAACACTCCCAAACTCATTCTATGAGGCCACCATCAC
>NW_020176571.1:22607868-22663502 GCF_003031525.2 Neophocaena asiaeorientalis asiaeorientalis | reverse complement strand
ATCATCCAAAATGAAAATAAATAAGGAAACACAAGCTTTAAATGATACATTAAACAAGATGGACTTAATTGATATTTATAGGACATTCCACCAAAAACGACAGAATACACATTCTTCTCAAGTGCTCATGGAACATTCTCCAGGATAGAACATATCTGAGATCACAAATCAAGCCTTGGTAAATTTAAGAAAATTGAAATTGTATCAAGTATCTTTTCTGACTACAACGCTATAAGACTAGATATCAATTACAGGAAAAGCTCTGTAAAAAAATACAAACAAATGGAAGGTAAACAATACACAACTTAATAATCAAGAGATCACTGAAGAAATCGAACAGGGAATCAAAAAATACCTAGAAGCAAATAACAATGAAAACATGACGACCCAAAACCTATGGGATGCAACAAACGCAGTTCTAAGAGGGAAGTTTATAGCAATACAATCCTACCTGAAGAAAAAAGAAACATCTCAAATAAACAACGTAACCTTACATCGAAAGCAGTTAGGGAAAAAAGAATAAAAAAATCCCAAAGTTAGCAGAAGTAAAGAAATCATAAAGATCATAAAATTTCGCAATTTGTATGGAAACACAAAAGACTCCGAATAACCAAAGAAATCTTGAGAAAGAACAATGGAGCTGGAGGAATCAAGCTCCCTGACTTCTGACTATACTACAAAGCTACAGTAATCAAGACAGTATGGTACTGGCACAAAAACAGAAATACAGATCAATGGAACAGGATAGAAAGCCCAGAGATAGACCCATGCACATATTAACAAAGCAACTAACAAAGGATTAATCTTGAAAACATACAAGCAACTCATGCAGCTCAATTTCAAAAAAACAACCCAATCCAAAAATGGGCAGAAGACCTAAATAGACATTTCTCCAAAGAAGATATACAGATTGCCAACAAACACATGAAAGAATGCTCAACATCATTACTCAACAGAGAAATGCAAATCAAAACTACAATGAGATATCATCTCACACCGGTCAGAATGGCCATCATCAAAAAATCTACAAACAATAAATGCTGGAGAGGGTGTGGAGAAAAGGGAACCCTCTTGCACTGTTGGTGGGAATGTAAATTGATACAGCCACTATGGAGAACAGTATGGAGGTTCCTTAAAAAACTAAAAATAGAACTACCATACAACCCAGCAATCCCACTGCTGGGCATATACCATGAGAAAACCATAATTCAAAAAGAGTTATGTACCAAAATGTTCATTGCAGCTCTGTTTACAATAGCCAGGACACGGAAGCAACCTAATTGTCCATCAGCAGATGAATGGATAAAGATGTGGCATATATACACAATGGAATATTAGCCGTAAAAAGAAAGGAAAATGAGTTATTTGTAGTGAGGTGGATGGACCCAGAGTCTGTCATACAGAGTGACGTAAGTCAGAAGGAGAAAAACAAATACCGTATGCTAACACATATATATGGAATCTAAGAAAAAAAAAAAAGGTCATGAAGATCCTAGGGGCAAGATGGGAATAAAGACACAGACCTCCTAGAGAATGGACTTCAGGATATGGGGAGGGGGAAGGGTAAGCTGTGATAAAGTGAGAGAGTAGCATGGACATACATACACTACCAAACGTACAGCAGATAGCTAGTGGGAAGCAGCTGCATAGCACAGGGAGATCAGCTCAGTGTTTCGTGACCACCTACCTAGAGGGGTGGGGTAGGGAGGGGGGGAGGGAGGGAGACGCAAGAGGAAAGAGATATGGGAACATATGTACATGTATAACTGATTCACTTTGTTTTAAAGCAGAAACTAACACGCCGTTGTAAAGCAATTATATGCCAATAAAGATGTTAAAAAGAAAAAAAAGACTGAATGCAAAGTTCGCCTCGCATGTTTCCATTTTCTCAAGCATTGTATCTCATCCAATCCCATCTACATTAATTGTTTTACAATGACAGTGCCTTCAGAATGTTACTTTATATATTTTGTGCCACGTTTATGGTTGGTTTTGGTGAAATAGTTCCATACGAGTTATGCTGTGATGAGTAGAGTAAGAAGCTCCACTCAGTAAACTTTAAAGTCCAACATTATCTATTTCATTCCTAGATGCTATCTTTCGTTCTTTTAAATATATATATGGTTGTTTTTTTCATCATCTCTTTTTCCTGACTCATATAAGAGATTTACAAATTAAAGATTGTTTTCCCCTTAAACCAGTCTATAAAATTTTAAATTCTACAGATTCTGATACATTTGTTCATGTTATCATTCAACATTTTTTTTCTCCTCTCATATAATACTTTGTTGTGGATGGTAATATCAGTGCACAAAGGATCCGTTAAAAGTCTGTAGTAGTGTTGTAAAACAACTGATGCTGAAACTTGTGAAACACAGATATTAACATATATTAATGGATCTCAACTACACCTGATTAAGATATAATGTACTGTGGGATATAATGGTTCTCAATCACACCTGGGTTAGAAAAATGTACAGAACATAAAGCTGATAAAATAGAGGAAAACTAAAAATACTTAAATATTCTTAAATATATCCCACAAATATAATGTGAAAAGAATGGTGATTTACTATTTGAAAATGAAGTTATTAGCAATAAATGATATAACCAAGGAACTGTGGACTACTTAAACCTTGCTAGGTTGGTAAAATATGTTTTTTGTTTACTCACTATTATTCAGAACAGGATTACACCAAAAATGCTCAATTTTTGGTTGTCTTCCCCAGATACAGGGTTACTAAATTAGAGTTATCAAAATGAAATTTTATCAGTTACTAAAATTTCAAGCCTTAGAGACATATTTGATTTCATATCCTATTTCCAGTCACCAGGTTAAGTCTTCTTCCCTCCAAAATGTCTGTCTTTCCTTTGCCATTTCAATTGCTATCACTTGGGCTAGGCTGCCTCTTTTTGCATGTCAAGTATTCCAGCAACTTCCAGAGAGTATTCTTAAATTCAGACTCTCCCGTGCTTCAGTGTATCACATTTAAGGCGGCCATGTTAATCTTCCATATCAACGGCATTCTATTTCTGATAATATTAAATGTGAATTTGGCTATTTAACTTAAAGGTTCTCATAATCTGCTCAAGCATATCAACTCCAACTTTGTTTTATGTTGCTTTCCCAATAAACATATTCAAGTTTTGTCAAGTTCCTATCCACCATCCACTATGCTTATTTCCCTTCTTTGAGCATTCAAATGCCTCAACCAAATGTGCTTTGTCATAGCTCATTCTGCCTCACATTAGAATAATTTATGGATCTGACATATTCCCTAGTTTATTGTAAGATCTTTGAAGACAGTGACAAAGTCTCATTCATGTTTGTAACCTCTGCAGAAACGACCATTCTGTCATGCACGTAGTTGAGTATTCAATTTGCGTTCCCTGGATATGCTATGCTGCCACCTTGGAAGGATTTCCCCTTGTCCTTCTCCTCTGATAACCATGCCTACTCCTCCTTCTGCACAATTCAGTTTAAGCATCATCATCTCTAGGAGGCTTCCTTTAAATGGTCCAGATCTTCCACATCTCCTCACAGAGTGGGTGGATCTAGTACCCTTTGTTTGTGCTTTCAAAGACCACTATATTTTATCTCTCAAAGTATTCCCAAACTCAGAATTGTCGAAAGTACTTTGCATGTCTATCTTACCAACTTGACAGTCTTTTGAAATCAGGGATTACAATTATTACAATTCATACTCTTTACGACTAGCACTCTAATATAGTATCTGGTACAGAGCAGAGATGCATAATTCATCATCAGTGAATGAGTGAATTTGTTTCTCCAATTCAAAGAAAATCTACTTAAGGGTAGGGGCTATAACTTACATTTCTGTGTCCTCCAGAGCACCTGTATACGCACCAGGTTAAAGCTTCCCAGGCTTTCTCAGTTCATGATCCCTTGCTGTCTCAGTAATTTTTTTCATGTTGCTCTCTAGGCCAAAGGAAATATCTAAATTGTTCCATTTATTAATGGAACATACCTTTGTAGCCATTTGAAAAGATACCACAAAATGGAAAGAAAAATACTTTTATTTCATTCTTAACCATAGTTACTTATTCATGGGAATTTTGTACATGCTAGGCATTGTACAACTTCTTAAATCTTGGCTTAAGATTGGACAATAACACTTCCATTTCCTATTCCACATTGATAATTGCATCGCACTTGCTTTTTATCACAGCAATCCCCAAAATCCAAGTTCACTAAAATATGATATAATAGAAAGGGATATAAGACAAATTAGTATTGACAAGCTAGTAGTTTACCTGGTTTCCAAGAGATCTCAAGCATCTCTATGTTGCCCTCTAATATTTAAAATATCCTGCAGCTTCTTGTGAGGTCACTGTAGCCCAGGGCACCCTGATGTAGTTTAGAAACTACAGCCTGAAGTAATTACAGCAACTATCCATTCACTCACTGTTTATTATGCATGGTATTATGCTAGATGTTAAAACTACAAAGGTGATTAAGATGGTGGTAATAATAACAGTAATAAAAATAGTATTGACAACAGTAGTGGTCATCTCAGTTACAACACATCCTACTTTCAGGCAATATGCTAAGTAAGTTAAATGAATTTATGTTGGGTTATAAACTCATTAATAGTACTTAAAATTAAGGATTCCATGACCTAATAGAGATCTGTGTGAAGGATAGCAGAGTTAAGCAAAATATAATATAAATGGTATTAAAAATAAAAAAAGCCATGATATTTGGTGTTTAAAGTAACAAAACCTATGTGTATTTTCACTTAATCCCCAGAACCATTTTGAAAGGCAGGTATACCCTGAGGTTTAAAGCAGTAAAGCTACTTAACTAATATTATACGTTTAAAAAGTGTTAATGTAAAAATTTTAAATATATTTTAAAGAGATTTTACAGTAATTATTTCTGAAAGAGAACTTTCAATGATTAAATGAAAAGAATGGTAGATTTGGGGCATGTTAGTAACTGGGTATAATTCTGCGGGGTTGGTAATTAACATGTACCTATGATGACATAGGAATAGAGAGATCCTAGAACAAAAAAATGACAGTAGAAATTACATTCTCAATACCTAAATTCTTCAATCTCCTACCTAATCCATTCTCCACAGTCCTGGGTAAAAATGATATACTTTTTGCTCGATAACTTGTGATTTGATGATTTTATATTGTACTGAGCAATTTAAAATTGTTCACCTATTTCTTCTAATCTGTCCCTCTTCAAATAAATAGAAAACAATATCTCTTCATGGCACCCCTTCAAATACATGAGGAATGTTGCCATATCTTTATTCTTCTCTTCTCTGAACTAAATACTCCAATTCCTTCAAAAGTATATGGCAAGGTTTCCTGCTCTGTCACTGGCTTGACCACAATAAATACTACCTAATATCTACGATATTTTATAGTGTCTAAAGCTGTTTTACAAATCTATCTCAGTTTATATTCTTTTTTAAAAACATGTTTCTAAGGGCCTCACAACAACTCTATAAAGCAGGTATTATTAATCCTACTTTACAATGGGACTGGAGGAAATGGAGCATCATACATTTAAAAAAATTGGTCAAGGTTTCACGAGTCACAAGCTAGGACTCAAATCTAACCCCATTTACTACTTAGCACATTTATTTGGAAATCAGTTAAAATTAGTTCAATCACAGGGAACAGAAAATTCAGCACAGACTGTCTTTAAAAATAACTCACACCCTCACATAGAAAAACATAAAAGAACTAAGAGTAGGCTTCACTTAGGGTTCAAGCAATGTGATGGGGATCTCTTCCTCTCTAGCTCTGCCTTTGGTATTGGCTCCGTTTTCACAAAAGCTCTACACATATGGTCCCAAGATGGTTACTTGGATTTATGCATGGTATTATGCTAGGTGTTAAAACTACAAAGGTCAACAGTTCCAAAGATTTTCTCATTTTCTTACTGTGAATGAGAGTGCTTAAGTACCTGAGAATCCAAGTCCCAAATGGAGTCTTATAGGCTTGACTCAGAATATGTGTGAATTTCTGGAACATTCTAACATGGATGGAATATAATGGAATATGATCGGTAGCCTAAGTAAATAAGGACTTATTCCTAGATTAGAAAGTAGGTTAAATCTCACCTAAAACACATGGCTAAGAAATAAAAAGTATCACTCTGGGAAGAGAAGAAGAGATGCTGAGGAAGCATTAATAAATGTCTAAGTTAGTCCCATTCTGATTTGGAAATGTCTCTCTTAAAACTGGGTATATGAAACTGAATGTGATGTTTCCAACTGACCAGTGAAAGAGAGTGTGCTTTACTGTGACCAAAAAATTCTACTACTACTCATACAGCAACTCATCACCACCTTACAACAAATCCATACTAGTTGCTCAAAGTAAACAATTCTCTGAAGCTGAAATTAATTATCCTTTTTTTTGCCCAATTACTTTGTATTTCATTCAATATCTATACTAGTAAGAATCATCTCAGTTTGACACCCAGCAGACAATCTAATGCATACTTTTTAAAAAGGAATCATAACATCCAAAGCATTAATTTTGGTGACCCTCCTTTTGGTAATATGTTCCATTTAAAAGCAACCAAAACTCCTAAGAGAGCTAAATTGTGTTGTTGAAGATCAAGTCTTTTTTTTTAAAGATTACCGTGTCTCCTTAAAACAGTGCTGGTCCAGCACCATTTTATAACCTATTGTGGCTTGTTCAAGACTCATTTCCTGCTTTTAAAGTGCTTATAATCTAGTAGAGAAGATAAAGAAGCAGATTCTTTCAATATAATATGGCTAGGCAGTGTACAGTTAAATACTGAATGCCAATGAAGAAGAAAGAACACTTGATTTAATCTGAGAAGTGGACAGGGAAGTTTTCTGAATTAACAAAAAAGGCTGTTATTAAACAAGAGAAGGTTTAATGGAAAGCAGTGGCATTCTAGGCTGAAGGCACAGTATGACTAAAAGCCCAGTACCATAAATAGCCTGGTACGTGTACCAGCAGTATGGTACAAAAAGCATGAAGGGTGAAGCAGAGTGGCAGAACATGAGCTGGAGAGGTAGAGACCAGGTCACAGAAAGATTTATATTTTATGCTCTGAAAGGTATGTAGATCATACTAAGTAGCTTTAATATCCTATAGGCTATGAGGAGGCACTGACATTATTTATTGCAATTTGAAAGGGAAAAACTGGAAGCAAAGACATCTATGTAAGAGGTCAAGGTAAGCAATAAGAACCCTAATTAAGACAATGATAGCAGGTAGGAAGGAAGTGTATATGTTTAAGGATTATTTAACAGGTAAAATGGGAAGGCTTTAGTAATTTAAAAGGTATGAAAATGGGGACGAGAGAGGAAGAGTCTAGGAGGAATTCGTCCTCTGGGCTGGGTAACTTGGTAGATGGCTATGAATGAAATAGGAAATGTAACAGGAGGAAAAAGTCTTGAGAGATAAGTTGATGTACTATTGTGCACTTGTCCCTAGATACAATACTGTTGACAATTAAAAATCTAAGATTCTACCTATACTTAACTAGGCTACTATCAAAATTCAGTACATAAAAATTTTAAACTAATGAATCAAAACGAAATAAGTCAATACAGAAAAATTATTTCAGTGTTGTGAAACTATCTGGCCTGCTAAAATAGAAATGTTATTTCCTTTTTTAAAAGAAGGGTCAGGTGGCAATGCTAAATTTTTTAAAGAAAATTTAACCACTGATTGTAATGTCTGTGGCTTTTGGGGAAAACATAACCCCAAATTACAGTGGCTGTGGTTATAAACTATTATGAAGAGCTTCCAACGTCAGACATAGTTTAAGTGTCTGTATGCACTGGAGTCCTTTTACAGGACTTTGCTAGAACAGCAAAATTAATGAATCTCTTCTTTTTGCCTACTTTGGGTGTCAATAACAAATGTACTTTCTTTAACAAAGATTTTTAAGGGGCACGGAATTAACTTCATATGAACATTAAATAAGCCAGAGTCATAAACTTTCTTCTTAATATATCAGGAAAAAAACTACAAGCCTATGATCAACACTGTGACTTGGTCTTAATTTATGACCAAGGCCAAATCAAATCAAATCATCTCTCAAATAAGTTTGGAGAAATAGGTGCCACAATCCTTAGGTAGCCTGTTTTTGGTCGTAGTTTAACATTTCTCTCCTCAGTTAAAGTCACTATTAATACAGAGAAAATCTAGGAGTAAATTGGGAAGCAGAAGCTGTTTTTTCCCTTGCATTTCTCAGGAGTAAATAAATGAAGTTGCTTAAGTTTACACTGATTGTTTTTTGCTTTGCCACACACTCTCCTCTCCTCATTTCTAGTGTGACTTAGTGGCCAAAGATGTTAAGTGCTGCTAATTACAAGTTTTATTTTCAGAATTCTTTCAATTAAAGAAACTTTGAGTGCTGTGAAGTGACCTAAATCTTAGAATTAGTAAATACATTCCAGGCTTTATAAAGCCAGGCCCTTCAATCAGTACTCAAGCAGTTTGTAGTTCCCTGGACAGTAGCTCTTCAGGCTCAATGGATCCCAAACAGCGGCAAAAGAACCAGCGGACAGAATGAGTGACGACCTCTGAAACCAGACAGGAGCTGGTCAGAAGGTGGCAGGAGCTGCTGTCATGCTGGTGCCCTGAGCTTCCCATAAAATATAGATGAAGGACTGGCCACTCAACCCTGGGTAATAGACAGTGTGATGCAGAACCACCAAATAACTTTAATACCTTCCCAATTTCATCTGAAATGCAACAATCAGTAGTGTGAGACCGTTTCCACTATTACACAGTTAATCTGAAGTGGAGGTATGTTTTTCTAGTTAGAAAATGGCCACATTCCATAAAAGAATGTCATTGTCCAGAACAATTTTCTTTTTATTTATTTGATTTTAAATATCATCTATAAGCTTGTCAATCCCAAATTTTGGTCTCCAGCCCTGACAACTCACCTCAGGTCCAGACCCACATTTATAACTGCCTACTTTATATTTCTTCCAGGGTTATGAACGGGCACCTCAAATTTAGTCTGCACAAATTAGATTTCATCTCCCTAAAACTGAACCCTTCCTCACTACAGTAAATGAAGGCACCATCTGAAGTCACTAGTCAATCATTTATTCTTGGTAGTCATTTGTTTTAAAAAAAAATCAGCTTTATTAAAATATTATTTACATACAGTAAAATTCACTGGTATGAAATAATGTGATATATTCGGTCAAATCAAATGTAAGCACCATCACAATTATGATTAAAACATTTCCAGCACCTTCAAACTGCCCCCCATCAAATCTCTTCCCTGTCAACTACTGATTTCTTTCCTCCAAATTAATTCTGCCTTCTACAGAATTTCATATACAGGCATACCTCGGAGATATTGCAGGTTCGGGTCCAGACCATGGCAATAAAGTGAATATTGCAATAAAATGAGTCACAAACTTTTTTGGTTTCCCAGAGCATATAAAAGTTAGGTTTACACTTTGCTACAGTCTATTAAGTGTGCGATAGCATTATATCTAAAAAAAATACATGCCATAAAGTACTTTACTGCTAAAAAATGTTAACCATTATCTGAGCTTTCAGAGAGTTGTAATCTTTTTGTCGATGGAAGGTCTTGCCTCAAGGTTGATGGCTGCTGACTGATCAGGGTGGTGGGTGGTGAAGGCTGGGAGGCCATGGCAGTTTCTTAAAATAAGACAACAATGAAGTCTGCTGCACTGATTGACTCTTCCTTTCACAAACGATCTCTGTAACGCGGAATGCTGTTTGACAGCATTTTATCCACAGTAGAACTTCTTTCAAATTTGGAGTCAGTCCTCTCAAACCCTGCTGCTGCTTTAGCCAAATCTGCAGTTACTTCCTTCACTTTGAAGTCTTGAATCCTTCAAAGTCATCCAGGATGGTTGGAATCAACTTTTTCCAAACTCCTGCATGTTGATATTTTGACCTCCTTCTGTGAATCTGAATGCTCTTAATGGCATCTAGAATGGTGAATCTTTTCCAGAAGTTTTCAATTTACTTTGTCCAGATCCATCAAAAGAATCAGTATTTCTGGTAGCCTTACAAAATCTATTTCTTAAATTATAAGACTTGAAAGCTGAAATTACTCCTTGACCCATGGGCTGCAGAATGGATGTTGTGTTATCAGGCCTGAAAACAGCATTAATCTCTTCGTACATCTCCATCAGAGCTCTTGGGTAACCAGGTGTATTGTCAAAGAGCAGTAATATTTTGAAAGGAATCTTTTTCCTGAGTAGTAGAAACAGTGAGCTGAAAATATTCAGTAAACCATGTTGTCCACAGATGTGCTGTAATCCAGGCTTTGTTGTTCCATTTATAAGGAGCATAGGCAGAGCAAATTTAGAATAATTCTGAAGGGCCCTAGGATTTTCAGGATGGTAAAGGAGCACTGGCTTCCACTTAAAGTCACCAGCCGCATTAGCCCCTAGCAAGAGTCACCTGTCCTTTGAAGCTTTGAAGCCAGGCATTGACTTTTCCTCTCTAGCTATGAAAGTCCTAGATGGCATCTTCTTCCAATACAAGGCTGTTTCATCCACATTGAAAATCTGTTGTTTAGTGTAGCCACCTTCATGAATTATCTGAGCTAGATCTTCTGGATAACTTGCTGCAGCTTCTACATCAGCACTTGCTGCTTCTCCTTGTACTTTTATGTTATGGAAAAGGCTTCTTTCCTTAAGCCTCATGAACCAACTTCTGCTAGCTTCCAACTTTTCTTCTCAGCTTTCTCACCTCCTTTAGCCTTCATAGAACTGAAGAAAGTTAGGGCCTTGCTCTGGGTGAGGCTTTGGTTTAAGGGAATGTTGTGGCTGGCTTTATATTTTATCCAGAAAAACTTTCTCCGTATCAGCAAATGAGGCTGTTTTGCTTTCTTATTATTCGTGTGTTCACTGGAGTAGCATTATTCATTTCCCTGAAGAACTTTTCCTTTGCATTCAAAATTTGGTTAACTCTTTGGTGTTAGAAGCCTAGCTTTCAGCCTGTCTCAGCTTTTGACATGTCTTCCCCACTAAGCTTAATCATTTTTAGCTTTTGATTTAAAGTAAGAGACCTGTGACTCTTCCTTTCACTTAAACACTTAGAGGTCACTGTAGAATTATTAATTGGCCTGATTTCAGTATTGCTGTGTCTCAGGGAATAGGGAGGCCCAAGGAGAGGGAGAGGAATAGGGAAATGGCTGGTCAGTCAGAACACATACAAAGTTTATAGATTAAGTTTGCTGATTTATATAGGTGTGGTAAGTGGCGCCCCCAAACAATTACAATAGTAACAACAAAGATCACTGTTCACAGATCCCAACAAATATAATAATAATGAAAAAGTCTGAAATATTATAAGAATTACCAAAATGTGACCCAGAGACATGAAGTGAGCAAATGCTTTTGGAAAAATAGTGCCAACAGACTTGCTCAAGGCAGGGGTGCCACAAAACTTCAGTTTGTAAAAAAATGCAGTATCTGCAAAGCACAGTGAAGTGAAGCACAATAAAACGGGGTATGTCTGTAAACAGAATCATGCAGCATGCAATTTTTTTTTGAGTCTGGCTTCTTTCCTAACTTCTGTATCTAAAAGTCCCCTACCACCTACCCTCAAACAAACACATAACCCTGGTTTTTTCTTCAAAGTCCATATCATTATAACAAATTACCTTATTTATCGTAGGGCATTTTCAACTTGAATGTAAGTTCTATGAGTGCCAAGAGACCTGGTCTATTTTGTTCAATGCTATATGCCCACAACTTCCCAAAGTGCCAATACATGGCAGATGGTCAATAAATATTACTGAATGAATAAAGAAATAAAAATAGCTCCCTCATGTTTTCCTACTGAAATTATCTATACTTTAATTATCAATAAGATGTATTTGTATTTTTTCTAGGATGAGCACACTGGGAGAGAGAATAGGGTAGTGGCAAGTTGTAAGGCCTCTGGAGTATGGCTGCCTGATTTTGAATCTGGCCTGTTGCCTCTTCTAAGGAGTTACTATGGCCTTGAGCAAGTTACATAATCTTCCTGAGGTTTAATTTCTGCATCTGTAAAAATGGGGATGATAGTTTTTATCTCATAAGGTGGTTGTGAGGATTAAACGAGATCAAACATGTAAAATAATTTAAAAAGTATCTCATACTTAGAACTAATGATAGCCAATATTGTTATAATTACCGCCATCTCTACCACCGCCAGCACTACCACCACCAACACCACTATCTTGCTATTTTGTGCAAAGCTGAAGAAAAAGTTCCATTAAAATAGTTTAGCTAACATCCTAAAATAAACAACACATGGACAGAAGACAGATGAAGGGCATCAAAATCTTACAATGATACTCACATGAATCACACTGTCTATGGTGACATCTTATATGCCAGATACTGGTTGAGCAAAATTGAACATGCTGATGATAAACTCACTGGTGATGAGTTTATTATGAGAAAGGCAAGGCAATATGGACACCAATCTAAATTCTATTCTATTATATTGGATAGTATAGTTCACTTTATTGCAAACCACTTATTTTGAAATATAGTGAAAACCAATGTTACTCCAACTGGAGTCCAGACCACTGAGAGTTTGGAGCATTCTCTCAAGATAGAATAAAAATTTCTACATTCTTTTGTGTTTGTGTTCAGTGAACCCCTAAAATGTCAGCATTAAAATGTCAGTGCAATGTTTCCCAAACTTGGGGGTTGATGTGAATTTTCATCCTTGTCCCTCTAGAAAAAATTGTACATAGACCTAATCCAAGAATGTATGTATTGTGGTTTATTCTGTAATTGGCATACTCTTTTAGGACAGTTAACCTACCTACCTAACTTCTCACCTACCTATATATCTATTATAATATTAATTTTTTCTGATAACCCATATGGAGGTTATATCAGGTAGAAACTTAACACTAAGAATGAGGATCATTTTCTACAAGTGTGAGGAAGAAGAAATTAGTGGTTTCCTAAAGATGGAAGACTCATAAAATTTTGTGCTCTAGGATCAGTTTTTTTTTCTTTTGAATACTATTAGCAAAAGCCTTTAGTAAAAGAATGAAATAAGAACAAGCTTGACTAAACTTTAATACTGATATGCCTAGATGCCTTGACCATATTTTAGGCTTATCAGTCACAAGTAGGAAGGCTAGGGTATGTATCGGGGGAGGAGAAGAGTAGCAGACTTTATTAATAATGAAAGACTTCAGGTCTGATGGGCATGAAATTGTGGAGAGTTCATAATGGCAAATCTCTTATCCAAAAAGAATTTGGTATGTGAAAGGCATACCAAGTTCCAGCTCTCATGGGTCGAAGAATGAGAACAAAACCATGGTTTTTAAAGGGTTTCAAAGACCATGGCCACATATGGCAATTTCATTTAGACATGCTCAAGCAAGTCATTAAATTAGCACTGTCTTTTCAAAGTTGAAGCCCAAACCATGTACACTTTTCACGAAGAAATACTGCCATTCAATTTTTAAACTAATAAATAATTCAAGGCACTATATTTCCATCTCATTTTTTATTTTTCTCTTTTGTGTTATGATAAATATGGGATTCCAAATTCTGCCTTATGATATGATAACAACGGGTCTCCTAATACTGGTGTACATATAATTAACACCAAGACTGCTGCTTTAGAAAACTAAAGAAACTAATCCAAATAAAAGAAAATAAACAAAAATATTTTAAAAGCATCAAAGATCTTATTAGATACTAAAAACTAGTGTTTCAAGATCTGGGAGAAGGACTTCCCTGGTGGCACAGTGGTTAAGAATCCTCCTGCCGGGGCAGGGGATACGGGTTCAAGCCGTGGTCCTGGAGGATCCCACATTCCGCAGAGCAACTAAGCCCGTGCACCACAACTACTGCACCTGTGCAACTACTGAGCCCGCATGCCACAACTACTGAAACCCGTGTGCCTAGAGCGTGTGCTCCACGCGAAGAGAAGCCACCTCAATGAAAAGCCCATGCACCGCAACGAAGACCCAATGCAGACAAAAATAAACAAATAAATAAATTTATTTAAAAAAAAGAAAAAAGATCTGGGAGAAGACAGAGACATTAGCCCAGACAAAGTTAATTTGTCTTGAGGGCATTTGCTGATTCTAAGATTGAGCCAAAATAAACAAAATGACATGTTTGAGTAAAATAAATAAAAAAAAAATCCAGAAAACTAAAAAATATGAGCTAAAACTAAGAATGCAATATACTATATGTATATACAGATATATGTAATATATGTATAGTTTACATTTTGTACATGTAGTACATTTTCATTGTACTTCCTAAATCCCTTAGTATCCCTTCTTTTCCATTCACTTTTCTCTCTGTTATGCATATGGATAATTTCTTCTACTGTATCTGCTAATTCATAATTCTCACTCTATTTTGCTTTTAAGAATCTACCCACTGCTATATCTTTACTATATACCTATATCAAACTGGTCTTTCAGGAGGAATAAAAAGGAGACAATGGGAAGGTAAGTGATCCAATACATGTTGAGGAATTTTAATATTTGTCACTACTTCCTAAAGTCCTTGCCAAAGTTTGGTAAGAATATTCACTGTGAGAGTAAGTAATAAAGGAACAACCATATAACACATGCTGAGGATTTCTGTGTTGATGACTCTATGTTATAGAAGATACACAGGAAAATTACCGTGATACCTGATGATCTCACCAAGAGACTATAGCACTGTCAATTACTTAATTACATTTGGTTGATCAGACATTCACTAGTATGATACTTCGGCTCCTGAACACATTCTAGGAGCTATATATTATTCTAGGACCTCCAAAGTGCATAAATATGATTGAGACACTAAAGAAGCTCTCAGTTCAGTGGGACAGTCAAACAAGTAAGTACTTGAATCAGACATATGCTGTAAGAGAAATATAAACTACAAGATAGGAGGTTAGGGCCTTTCCCTCCAACAAAATGATGAGTACTCTATAACTGCAGGTAACAGTAAGAAAGGAAGTATACACCCATGTACATGAAACCTTGCTTTTACAGCAAAAAGGGTGCACTCTGAAAAATTAACAGAGCAGCTTTTCAAAAGATTCTAGTGTTATTTTCTGAAGAGAACACATACCTAATATAAATGTATGTGATGAGGGCTTGTAAATTTTGAGAAAGGTTTCCTTTAGTTCTCTGAACTATTTATAATAGCAGATTAAAGTCCTTGTCTATTAAGTCCCACATTACTGTAGTTTCTATTGACTTATTTTTCCTGTTTCTAAGCACACCTTCCTGTTTGTTTGCATATCTCATAATTTTGTGTTGATAAAAACTGGATATTTGAAATAATGTAATGCAGGAACTCTAGAAATTAGATCTCATCCATCCCCCAGGAATAACTGTTGTGCTGCTTGTCTGTTTAGGAACTTTCATTTAGTACTAATTCTGCAGTCTGTATTCCTTGTCTTACTGTAGCCACTGAAGTCTCTGCTGGGTTAGTTCAGGGGTCAGCTAATGATTAGACAGAGATTTCATTAAATACCATGGACTGGTAAGTGTTTTAGTGTTTGCCAAGGACCTCTATGTGTTGGAGCATACCTTCAACACTGACAGTTTACAACTCTGCCTTACCCTTCAATTTCTGCTTGCACAGAATCAAAGTTAGCCAGAGGTGAGAGATTAGGACCTTCTCAGTTCTTTTCTGGGCATGTGCACAATCCTGTACATGTATGTGACCTTCCAGAATTCCAGGAATGTTTTTAAAAGTAAGAGCTTTGCAAAGTTATCGATGGCAAGCATATTTCACTGTCTTCTCTCTTAAGTTTTTTGGCCAGTCTCTTGTTTGCCCCAACTGTTATTTTTGTCCCAGGCAGCTGAGAGGTTAAACAATTGCCACTTATTGTTTTTGACAAACATCCTGGGTATAGGGCTTTTTCCACTGAGCAAACTCTGAGTCAGGTCAAATATCAATAAGCCCTGTGAATGGAGACCTTATAGGGAACTGTCAGGCCAAACAGTAACAATTCTCTGGAGACACAGTTTTTCTGGAGCGTTAAACCTATTATGCCCCCTTCAGTGTCTTCTACATGGCTGATTTTCACAGCTACCATGATTGTGGGGCTATACTAGCTTTTAAAATTACCATACTGCTGGGGAGTAGGGAATGGGAATAAGGCAAGTTAAAACTCTACAAAGTCTGCTGTTCTTACTGAGATTTAACTATTTTTCTTGAATAAATACTCCTTGGGTTGTTGACCTTTGGTTAACACCCAGAGATCTGAGAAAATTGATTTTGATGATTTTTGCTAGCATTCTCATTGCCCTTCTGAAGAAGCTAACTTGCAGAGGTCCTTAGTCTTGCCATTCCAGAAGTCCTGATTCAACTCTCCCTTTCAAAGAGTATCAATATTTTCCCAGTTTCTTTTTTTTTTTTTTTTTTTTGCGGTATGTGGGCCTCTCACTATTGTGGCCTCTCCCATTGCGGAGCACAGGCTCCGGACGCGCAGGCTCAGGAGCCATGGCTCACGGGCCCAGCCGCTCTGCGGCATGTGGGATCTTCCTGGACCGGGGCACGAACCCGTGTCCCCTGCATCGGCAGGCAGACTCTCAACCACTGCGCCACCAGGGAAGCCCTCCCAGTTTCTTTTTAATATATTAAACTTCTAGATTTAAATATTTAATCTATCTAAAATTCATTTTAGTATACAAAGTCCAGGAGGAAATGGGCAGCCAGTTGCAATTACAGTTGTCTCCTGATTAACCCAAGCTTGAACTGCATGGGTCCAGTTAAACGTGTATTTTATTTTTTCCAATAAACACATACAGTACTACATGATTCATGGCTGGCTGAATCCACAGATGCAGAACTGCAGTATGGAGGGCTGATTTTAGGACTTGAGAGTTGGTATATTTTGGTATTAACGGTGGGCCCTGGCAGCAGTCCTCCACAGATAACAAGGGATGACTGTACTTTTAATCTTTTTTCGGTTAATTAGTAAAATACTTTTGAGAATCTAATAAAAGCTATAGAGTATCTCTGCAAAAAAATCTGCACATATACACAAATTTTGCATAATTTCAGTAAATTCACAGACTGTCTAGGGCCCCCTTACATGGAACCCAGATTAAAAACCCTGATGTGCTACAGTAACTTATCTAATTTGTAACTTCATTTTTACAAATTTGTAAATTACAGGAAACGTTGTGTCTCTTTCTGTATTCTATCCTATTCCATTGGTCTGTGTGTCTATATCCATAACAGTGCCATACAGTTTTTTTTTTTTTTTTTTTTTAAATTTTATTTATTTATGGCTGTGTTGGGTCTTCGTTTCTGTGCGAGGGCTTTCTCTAGTTGTGGCAAGTGCGGGCCACTCTTCATCACGGTGCACGGGCCTCTCACTATCGCGGCCTCTCTTGTTGCGGAGCACAGGCTCCAGATGTGCAGGCTCAGTAATTGTGGCTCACGGGCCTAGTCGCTCCGCGGCATGTGGGATCTTCCCAGACCAGGGCTCGAACCCGTGTCCCCTGCATTGGCAGGCAGACTCTCAACCACTGCGCCACCAGGGAAGCCCCATACAGTTTTAATTACACCAAGCATCTTTCTGCCTCAAAGCCTTTGCACTTGCTATTCACCATGTGTGAAACACTTTTACCCCAGCTAGTCTCGAAGTAAACTCCTCACTTCAAGGCAGGCCTCAGCTCAAATGCGACCTCCTTAGAGTCCTTACCTGACTACCCTATTTTTATATTGGTTCCCTCACTCTCTAGCTCTTACACAGCTTCATTTTTCTTCATGACATTGATCATTACTTCACATTTTATTATACCTTTAATAGTTTCCTGTCAGTTTTCTCCACAAGAAGGTAGGGAATTTTTTTTTTTTTAACTACTGTATCCCCAGAAATAAGTACAGTCCCTGGAATATTATAGGCAGTCTTTTCAATTATTAATGTAAAACACCAAACACTAAGTTTGAACATGGCAACTTATTTGCTTACCCTGCTGGTCTAAGTAAATAAAAGACATAAAAGATATATTAGCTCCATCTGGCTCCCAAGAAAAGTCATTTGTCAATTTTCTAGAATAGGACTATGAAGGTTTAAGGAACTAACAGTTGTTTCGTTGTAGTTCTTACTGTAACCATGTGAGAATAAAAGCAGTGAGCTGTTTAAGGAAGACTTGAAATACATTTGATAGAACAACCTCACTTTTGAAAATCTGAGTTACCTGGCAACATTGCTCTTTCTGCTATAGATCTTCTCTCTTCAACTGTCAGCTACAAGGCAATTAAATACACACACACACACGTTTTTTTTCTCCCTCTCTCTCTCTAGCAAAATATGCAACCATTTGTAAGAAAATAAACATATGTATTATTCATGACATGAATGGATTATCTTCACAGTACTCTGAGCCTATAGAGAATGAATTTTAAAGTCTATCATTTACTATAGTGTTTCTTATGGACAAGAAGGCACCTAACAAACTCACAGAGAAGGGTACTCTTAAAGATATATGTTTTTTTCTTTGGGTGATGAACATGGGCGGATTTATTCATGCTCTCTTTCCCAATTTCATGGTTACTAATAGCCCACATCTATGTGAGGTTAAAGGAGTGGTCTGTGGTCACAAAGAAGTTTTAAGTAAACTCTCGTAAATCAGGACTTAAGCAATGATCTTGACATTACTGGCATGGAATTCCAACCAACTGAACAGACAGACAATTAAACATATATGTAAGATATATTTGTTGACACTAACATAGGTTACAGAAAGAACTGGAAAATAATCACTACTCTAGTGGAAAAAAGCAAAGAAAAAAAAGATAAACTCTATTACCACATAACTGTTATGCTGTTATAGACGTTACTTACAGATGTTTCATTTTCATAATAAATGGATAACTGTGTGTTCTTTAGAGTAAACCTAAGTGACATTTAAAATATATATATAGCACTGATCCTGGATATTAGAAGCACTGTTTCCTAGGGCTTCATTAAGACTAGTTAATGAGTGGAAAGAAAATCTTCTGAGTTTTTTGTTCTTAGAAGTTAAAAAAAAATAAACTTAGTCATTTCAGTCACATTTACCATGTATGGTTGAATGAACAATGGAAATACATGTGATGCTCTGATCATGTAAAACAAAGACTCCTATGAATGTTACTTTTTGCTTTTTACACTTGTTGGAGGAAAAATTTATTTAGGTATCTCATACCTATATAAAGAAAAGACTAAACACAAATTAGTACTATGCAAATTCAATTATGGAAAATTAAACCAATACAATTTTTAATTGTTCAGTATAGTAATCAAAAGTTATTTTGTATGTAGGCCATATTTGTTGATATGTATATATCTTATGAGACTACAGGAGTTATTTGTGAGTTTCTATTATTACTACCAACTACAGGTATATAGAAATATAAATTAGACATAAATGAATCAAACTCTTTTCCACACATATATTATTTACTTTGATTGTATGTGCATGTGTGTGTTTGTGAAAAAGAAAAACAAGCATATTAAACAGGAAACAATGTAGTTCCAATAACTAAACATAAATTTGGATTCAACTTCTTTGAATATAGAGTAAAAAGGTAAAATTATCAGCATTAAAAAGTGAAGGAGGAGCTTCAAATGGCAGAAGAGTAAGACATGGGAGATCAGCTTCCTCCCCACAAATACATGAGAAATACATGTACATGTGGAACAACTACAGAACACCTACTGAACGCTGGCAGAAGACCTCAGACCTCCCAAAAGGCAAGAAACTCCCCACATACCTGGGTAGGGCAAAAGAAAAAAGAAAAAACAGAGACCAAAGAATAGGGACGGGACCTGCACCAGTGGGAGGGAGCCGTTAAGGAGGAAAGGTTTCCACACACTAGGAAGCCCCTTCGTGGGCAGAGACTGCGGGTGGTGGAGGCGGGAAGCTTCGGAGCCACGGAGGAGGGCGCAGCAACAGGGGTGCGGAGGGCAAAGTGGAGAGATTCCCGCACAGAGGATCGGTGCCGACCGGCACTCACCAGCCCGAGAGGCTTGTCTGCTCACCCGCCAAGCAGGCGGGGGCTGGGAACTGAGGCTCGGGCTTCGGTCAGATCCCAGGGATAGGACTGGCGGCATGAACACAGCCTGAAGGAGCTAGTGCGCCACAGCTAGCCGGGAGGGAGTCCGGGAAAAAGTCTGGAGCTGCCGAAGAGACGAGACTTTTTCTTCCCTCTTTGTTTCCTGGTGTGCGAGGAGAGGGCATTCAGAGTGCCACTTAAAGGAGCTCCAGAGACGGGCGCGAGCCATGGCTATCAGCGCGGACCCCAGAGACGGGCATGAGAGGTTGCCACCACCAAGAAGGCTGTGCGCATGCACAGGTCACTATCCACACCTCCCCTCTCGGGAGCCTGTGCAGCCCGCCACTGCCACGGCCCCGTGATCTAGGGACACCTTCCCCGGGAGAACACACAGAACCTCAGGCTGGTGCAATGTCATGCTGGCCTCTGCTGCCGCAGGCTCGCGCCGCACTCCGTGCGCCTCCCTCCCAACAGCCTGAGTGAGCCAGAGCCCCCGTATCAGCTGCTCCTTTAACCCCGTCCTATCTGAGGGAGGAACAGACGCTCTCAGGCAACCTACATGCAGAGGCGGGTCCAAATCCAAAGCTGAACCCCAGGAGGTGTACGAACAAAGAAGAGAAAGGGAAACGTCTGCCAGCAGTATGCTTCTGTGTGTGATTTTGTCTGTATAGCTTTGCTTTTACCATTTGTCCTGGGGTTCTTTCTGTCTGTATTTTTTTTTTCTTTTTTATGGTATGGTTTTTAGCACTTGTTATCATTGGTGGATTTGTTTTTTGGTTTGGTTGCTCTCTTCTTTCTTTCTTTCGTTTTTTAAATTTATTTTTTTATTACTTTATAAAAATTTTTTTAATGCTGATTTTTAGCTTGAATAACTTTATTTTATTTTGTTTTACTTCTTCTTTCTTTCTTTCTGTTTTCCCTTCCTTTTATTCTGAGCTGTGTGGATGAAAGGCTCTTGGTGCTCCACCCAGGCATCAGGCCTGTGCCTCTGAGGTGGGACAGCCAAGTTCAGGACATTGGTCCACCAGAGAACTCCCAGCTCCATGTAATATCAAATGGTGAAAATCTCCCAGAGATCTCCATCTCAACGCCAAGACCCAGCTCCACTCAACGACCAGCAAGCTACAGTGCTGGACACCTTACACCAAACAATTAGCAAGACAGGAACACAACCCCACCCATTAGCAGAAAAGCAGCCAAAAATCATAATAAGGTCACAGACAACCCAAAACACACCACCAGACATGGACCTGTCCATTAGAAAGACAATATCTAGCTTCATCCACAAGAACACAGGCACTAGCCCCTCCACCAGGAAGCCTACACAACCCACTGAACCAACCTTAACCACTGAGGACAGACACCAAAAAAACGGGAACTACAAACCTGCAGCCTGCGAGAAGGAGACCCCAAACACAGTAAGTTAAGCAAAATGAGAAGACAGAGAAACACACAGCAGATGAAGAAGCATGATAAAAACCCACCAGAAATAACAAATGGAGAGGAAATAGGCAGTCTATCTGAAAAAGAATTCAGAATAATGATAGTAAAGATGATCCAAAATCTTGGAAATAGAATGGAGAAAATACAAGAAACATTTAACAAGGACCTAGAAGAACTAAAGAGGAAACAAGCAATGATGAACAACACAATAAAAGAAATTAAAAATACTCTAGAGGGGATCAATAGCAGAATAACTGAGGCAGAAGAACGGATAAGTGACCTGGAATATAAAAGAGTGGAAATAACTACTGCAGAGCAGAATACAGAAAAAAGAATGAAAAGAACTTAGGACAGTCTCAGAGACCTCTGGGACAACATTAAACACACTACATTCGAATTATAGGGGTCCCAGAAGAAGAAGAGAAAAAGAAAGGGACTGAGAAAATATTGGAAGAGATTATAGCTGAAAACTACCCTAATATGGGAAGGGAAATAGTTAATCAAGTCCAGGAAGCACAGAGAGTCCCATACAGGATAAATCCAAGGAGAAACACACCAACACATATATTAATCAAACTATCAAAAATTAAATACAAAGAAAAAATATTAAAAGCAGCAAGGGAATATGAACAAATAACACACAAAGGAATCCCCATAAGGTTAACAGCTGATCTTTCAGGAGAAACTCTGCAAGCCAGAAGGGAGTGGCAAGACATATTTAAAGTGACGAAAGAGAAAAACCTACAACCAAGATTACTCTACCCAGCAAGGTTCTCGTTCAGATTTGATGGAAAAACTAAAAGCTTTACAGACAAGCAAAAGCTAAGAGAATTCAGCACCACCAAACCAGCATTACAACAAATGCTAAAGGAACTTCTATATGCAGGAAACACAAGAGAAAGAAAAGACCTACAATAACAAACCCAAAACAATTAAGAAAATGGGAATAGGAACATACATATCAATAATTACCTTAAATGTAAATGAATTAAATACTCCAACCAAAAGACGTAGACTGGCTGAATGGATACAAAAACAAGACCCGTATAGATGCTGTCTATAAGAGACCCACTTCAGACCTAGGGGCACATACAGACTGAAAGTGAGGGGATGGAAAAAGATATTCCATGCAAATGGAAATCAAAAGAAAACTGGAGTAGCAATTCTCATATCAGACAAAATAGACATTAAAACAAAGACTATTACAAGAGACAAAGAAGGACACTATGTAATGATCAAGGGATCAATCCAAGAAGGTATAACAATTGTACATATTTATGTACCCAACATAGGAGCACCTCAATACATAAGACAAAAACTAACAGCCATAAAAGGGGAGATCAACAGTAACACAATCATAGTAGGGGACTTTAACACCCCATTTCCACCACTGAACAGATCATCCAAAATGAAAATAAATAAGGAAACACAAGCTTTAAATGATACATTAAACAAAACGGATTTAATTGATATTTATAGGACATTCCATCCAAAAAGAACAGAATACACTTTCTTCTCAAGTGTTCATGTAACATTCTCCAGCATAGATCATATCTTGGGTCACAAATCAAGCCTACGTAAATTTAAGAAAACTGAAATCGTATCAATGAAATTGTATCAAGTATCTTTTCTGACCACAAAGCTATGAGACTAGATATCAATTACAAGAAAAAATCTGTAAAAAATACAAATACATGGAGGCTAAACAATATACTACTAAATAACCAGGAGATAACTGAAGAAATCAAAGAGGAAATTAAAAAACACCTAGAAACAAAAAACAATGAAAACAGGATGACCCAAAACCTATGGGATGCAGCAAAAGCAGTTCTAAAGGGAAGTTTAGAGCAATACAATCCTACCTGAAGAAACAAGAAACATCTCAAATAAACAACCTATCCTTACACCTAAAGCAATTAGAGAAAGAAGAACAAAAAAACCCCTAATTTAGCAGAAGGAAAGAAATCATAAAGATCAGATGAGAAATAAATGCAAAAGAAATGAAGGAAACGACAGCAAAGATCAATAAAATTAAAAGCAGGTTTTTTGAGCAGATAAACAAAATTGGTAAACCATTAACCAGACTCATGAAGGAAAAAAGGGAGAATACTCAAATCAATAGAATTAGAAATGAAAAAGGAGAAGTAACAACTGACACTGCAGAAATACAAAGGATCATGAGAGATTACTACAAGCAACTCTATGCCAATGATGCCAATGAAAAGGACAACCTGGAAGAAATGGAAAATTCTTTGAAATGCACAACCTTCCGAGAATGAACCAGGAAAAAATAGAAAATATGAACAGACCAATCACAGGCACTGAAATTGAATCTGTGATTAAAAATCTTCCAACAAACAAAAGCCCAGGACCAGATGGCTTCACAGGTGAATTCTACCAAACATTTAGAGAAGAGCTAACACCTATCCTTCTCCAACTCTTCCAAAATACAGCAGAGGGAGGAACACTCCCAAACTCATTCTATGAGGCCACCATCACCCTCATACCAAAACCAGATAAAGATGTCACAAAGAAAGAAAACTACAGGCAAATATCACTGATGAACACAGATGCAAAAATCCTCAACAAAATACTAGTAAACAGAATCCAACAGCACATTAAAAGGATCATACACCATGATCAAGTGGGGTTTATCCCAGGAATGCAAGGATTCTTCAATATATGCAAATCAATGTGATACACTATATTAACAAATTGAAGGAGACAAACCATATGATCATCAATCGATGCAGAGAAAGCTTTTGACAAAATTCAACACCCATTTATGATAAAAACCCTGCACAAAGCAGGAATAGAGGGAACTTTCCTCAAGAAAATAAAGGCCATATATGACAAACCCACAGCCAACATCATCCTCAATGGTGAAAAACTGATACCATTTCCACTAAGATCAGGAACAAGACTAGGTTGCCCACTCTCACCACTCTTATTCAACATAGTTTGGGAAGTTTTAGCCACAGCAATTGTCCCTAAGCAATCTACAGATTCAATGCAATCCCTATCAAACTACCAATGTCATTTTTCACAGATCTAGAACAAAATAATTCACAACTCATATGGAGACACAAAACACCCCAGATGGCCAAAGCAATCTAGAGAAAGAAAAATGGAGCTGGAGTAATCAGTCTCCCTGACTTCAGACTATAGTACTAAGCTACAGTACTCAACACAGTATGGTACTGGCACAAAAACAGATATATAGATCAATGGAACAGGATAGAAAGCCCAGAGATAAACCCATGCACTATGGTCACCTTATCTTTGATAAAGGAGGCAGGAATATACAGTAGAGAATAGACAGCCTCTTCAATAAGTGGTGGTGGGAAAACTGGACAGCTATATGTAAAAGAATGATATTTGGACCTCCATAACATCATACATTAAAAAAAACCCTCCAAATGGATTAAAGACCTAAATGTAAGGCCAGACACTATCAAACTTTTAGAGGAAAACATAGGCAGAACACTCTATGACATAAATCACAGCAAGATCCTTTTTGACCCACCTGTAAGAGAAATGGAAATAAAAACAAAAATAACCAAATGGGACCTAATGAAACTTAAAAGCTTTGGCACAGTAAAGGAAACCATAAACAAGAGAAAAGACAACGGTCAGAGCAGAAGAAAATATTTGCAAATGAAGCAACTGACAAAGGATTAATCTCCAAAATTTATAAGTAGCTCATGCAGCTCAATATCAAAAAAACAAACAACCCAATCCAAAAATGGGCAGAAGAGCTACATAGACATTTCTCCAAAGAAGATATACAGATTGCCAATAAACACATGGAAGAATGCTCAACATCATTAATCATTAGAGAAATGCAAATCAAAACTACAATGAGATATCATCTCACACCAGTCAGAATGGCCATCATCAAAAAATCTACAAACAATAAATGCTGGAGAGGATGTGTAAAAAAGGGAACCCTCTTGCACTGTTGGTGGGAATGTAAATTGATATAGCCACTATGGAGAACAGTATGGAGGCTTCTTAAAAAACTAAAAATAGAACTACCTTACAACCCAGCAATCCCA
This sequence comes from Neophocaena asiaeorientalis asiaeorientalis, assembly GCF_003031525.2. NCBI lineage: Eukaryota > Metazoa > Chordata > Mammalia > Artiodactyla > Phocoenidae > Neophocaena > Neophocaena asiaeorientalis. The sequence goes on along the minus strand of NW_020176571.1, from coordinate 22,637,998 downwards.
CTACTGGGCATATACCCTGAGAAAACCATAATTCAAAAAGAGTCATGTACCAAAGTGTTAATTGCAGCTCTATTTACAATCTCCAGGACATGGTCAGCCATATAAAGAAATGAAATTGAATTATTTGTAGTGAGGTGGATGGACCTAGAGTCTGTCATACAGAATGAAGTAAGTCAGGAAGAGAAAAACAAATACTGTATGCTAATACATATATATGGAATCAAAAAAAAATGGGGCCAGACAGCAATAAAGACGCAGACCTACTAGAGAATGGAGTTGAGGACATGGGTAGGGGTAAGGGTAAGCTGGGACAAAGTGAGAGAGTGGCATGGACATATATATACTACCAAATGTGAAATACATAGCTAGTGGGAAGCAGACCCATAGCACAGGGAGATCAGCTCAGTGCTCTGTGACCACCTAGAGGGGTGGGATAGGGAGGGTGGGAAGGAGGGAGACGCAAGAGGGAAGAGATATGGGGGCATATGTATATGTATAGCTGATTCACTTTGTTATAAAGCAGAAAGTAACACAGCATTGTAAAGCAATTATACTCCAATAAAGATGTTAAAAAAAGAGAAATTAAAAGAAAAAAAATGTGAAAAGTAGAGATATTTTAAAAATTATTCAGTTAAAGTATTATACTCAAAAGTAAAATAATTATGCCCAGTAAGATTAAGTATGATAAAGTAATAGTAAAGCTACTTTATTTTGCAAAAATAAGAAAAATGAAAATATTTATAAAGAACTAATTTTACTAACCTGACTAATTTTTCTTTGCTCTTGTATAGCTCTTTGAATTGCCTGAGATACTTTCTCTTGATCTTTTGCATGCTCAGTCTTCCATAACTCCCTTTCTTCTGCATGGGCTTTTTCCAAATTTTTTCTTTCTTCTTCTACAGCTTTTAAAACTGCATCCTTCATCACTTCTTTCTCAAGCTTCAAAACAAATAATGACGAAAACAAAAATATTTGAATGAGTGACCACAATAGTTCCTTGAATAAGACAGACTTGAGTTAACCTAAAAAACTCAAAATTTTGATGCTATAGGGTTTATTTCTGACATTGTTTTTTTTTTACTCATATGTAATAACTGCTGTAAAATAAAATTAATTATTTGTTTTTACACAAATAACCAACTTATTTCCATGGCATTTCTAAACTTCAAAGAAACCAAGTCTTGGCCTAAAGTAGCAGTGTTCAAACTATTTTGTCTTAGGATCTCGTTATACTCTTAAAAATTATAGAGGACTTCTAAGAGCTTTTGTTTACATGGGTTATACATATTAAGATTTACCATATTAGATATTCAAACCAAGAGAAAATACTTATTTATTAATTCATTTATAATTAATAACAGTAAGTGCATTATATATTTATACTGTATTTTATGAAAAATAACTACATTTTCCAAAATTAAAAAGTGAGAAGAATGTTTATAAACCTCTTTACTATCTGACTTAATAGAAGAGAGCCTAGATTCTTATACCTGCCTTCTGTTTTAAATCTGTAATGATATTTTTAGTTGAAGTATATAAGAAAAACCCAGCCTCACAAATATATGTAGAAGAAAAGCGAGAATTATTTAGTAGCCAGTTGAGATTACTGTAGATATTCTTTCTGATTCCATACCAAAACTTAACAAGGGGTAGTTCTTAAAGGCAAGTTGCAATAAGAAAAATAAAATCATGTCAATGAACTTTTTGTACTCTGTTACATTACAATCTTTTCTTGCATTTTGAATGAATCCTTTACATATTTTTTAAACATTTTTTATTTGGCAAACATTGATCCAATGACTTATGCATCTCCTCCAGATGATGACACATTTCACTATATTATAACCAAAAAAGCCACATTTTTGTTAATAACACCATCAATCTCATAAGAAGAGTCTTTATTAAAAAGTAGAAATAAATTTTCTAAAATTCTAATTTTTTTTTAAAGCTCGAATTTTATCATTGGCAACAAGAACTGTCAGTTTTTGTCCTTAAGGTGCTGGGCTCACTCTGCTTATTTTGGACAAAATGTCTGCCAAATACTAAAGTCTGTATAACCCTACTAATTCAGTAAAATGGCGTTCCATGGAAAAAGAGCCTATTTCAGTTGCAACTCAAACAGCTGCACAAGAATTTTCCTCAAGAAACCATCGTACATAGTAAAGTCCATCGACCTCCCACCACTTTTTTCTTGCTTCCCGTTCACAACTAAATTTGACAAAAGTCATTAAAGCTGACAGTCACCATTTTTTGAACTCCTATTGTATTGCACAATTCTCGTCCTAAATTACTCTCTCACTATGTTCACCAATGCCTTCCATGTTGTTTAAACCAAACGATATTTTTTGTTTTAATCCTTACATTCATGACCTCAAAGCAACATTCTATATAGTTATTTCTGATTTTGTGAAGCCCTCTCTTTTCTTGGTTTTCATGAGAGCCTGCTGCTTATATTTCTCCTATGCATTTTGCTGAGTCTTTTCAATTCTTTGTAACTTCGTCCTTCCTCTGGATTTTAAATTTTGGAGTTCTTTCAGGGCTAAGAACTTGGACCACTTGTTACTCTACTTGTTACTCCTTTGAGGTAATTATACATGACAATAATTTACATGGCTACTATTACCATCTCTCTGCTGGAAAACAAAAAAAACCATTATACTAACCCATATTAATATCTTCAGGAGATTCCTATCTACCGAGCTGTAAATGTCATGTAGATTTAGCTGCCTACTTGACTTTATCATCTAGATACATCACAGGCAGCTCAAACTCTATATCTAGGAAATAGTATTACTTTCTATGTTGCTGCTGAATGAATATTCTGGCAGTTCACAAACTGGCCACCTCATCCACACCAAACATGTTGATTCTATCTCCTAACTACTTCTAGAATTTGCCTATTTCATTCCTTTCCAAGCTACTACTACTATTCTATTTCTGTCTTATGCAAACTTCAGATGCACTCTGTTAATTCTTTCCCTGCCTTTGGCCTTTCTTGCTCCAACTTCCCCAAAATTAATGTCAGTTACCATTATGACCCACCTATACTCAGAAATTTCAATGTGTCTCTACTTACCTATGGAATAAAATTCAATCTCACTATTCAGAATGTTAGCCATCCTTCAAGGCTCAGTTCAAAAGAAATTTATTGTCAAAAACTCCTATGGGGGACTTCCCTGGTGGTCCAGTGGCTAGGGCTCTGTGCTCCCAATGCAGGGGGCCCGGGTTTGATTCCTGGTAGAGGAACTAGATCCCACATGCCACAACTAACTAAGACCCAGCGCAACCAAATAAATAAATAAAAAAACAAAATGAAACAATAAAAAACCTCCTATGAATGCCATGGAAATACTCTCTATATACTCATAATAATTTAATGCATTCCTTCTTACCTTATTAGTACATAAACAATGTTTATTTACCTGATTGTGAATTCTTTAAGAAAGACAAAATCATAGTCATTCTTGAACTTCCACCTCAGCACAGTGATCTGTACCTATGAGACTTTCAACGTTTGTTTACTAAATTTAAATCTAAATCCCAAACTCAACACTCAGTGCCATATTTGTGTTAAAAAATTAATAAACAGAAAGCTCAATTAAATAGTGTCAGGGGACCATAAGGCAGAGCTCTCACCTTATAAGTGCTTCGACAATGGCAGAGTCCAACAGGAAGAAGACAGACTCCTCTACTTCCCTGGCAAGAACTCAGCCAATGAAATGCCCCGGACTCTGTTTACCACAGCCCTCCCAACTTTCTTTTCCCCTTGATAAAGCATTCTCCCTTGTTGTATGGGGACTTGCACGTGGCTCACCATGGTTGCAGACCCCAAACTGCAATTCTCTGCTGTTCCTGAATAAACTCATTATTGCTGGATAAATATCTGGCAGTCTATTTATTTTAGGTCAACACTTTGGTGGCCCATATGGGGACCAGAGAAGACCTCCGAAGGCTCTGGGGCTATTGAACAGATGTGGTACCCACAACTGAGCCCACTGTTACTCACTGCTTTCTTGCTGACCTTGGAGTTTGAAGGTACGTCTTTCTCCTAGACCCAAGTTCATGCCCTCTTTGTGTTTGAAGCTCTCCAGGTTTTATTCAGAATCTATTTTAAGGTTTCATCTTTCTGGCTAAGGCCTTGTTCTGCATGCATTTGGAACTTTGGTCTGATTTTGAGATAAGACCGTTTCAACCGAAGCTGGCTGGAAACGCCTTCAGCCCATTCCTTTGGTAATAGGGACTTCTTCACTGAAAAGTGTATTGGTTTTTCAGCCTTCGGCCTCTTCCTTTGGAAGGGACTATTCTCTGGAAATTGCCTGTAAAAGCCTTTGGCCTGGCTCCTTTAGCACCAAGCTGTCTCCTTAGAACTGGCTGGTATTAGTTTGCAAGCTTTTTGAGCTGTAAGTTATTTAAGCTGTTTGAAAATTGTTCTTTTATTCTAGAGAAAAACCTCTGAGAAATGGGATCCCAGTTAACTAAGTATTTTGAGGGTGCTACCCCTACAGGGACTCCAGCCAAACTGGTATTTAAAAACCATAGTTCCTACCCCTTCATGCTCACTTCTGACTAAAAGGACCGACCTGACCAAAGGCAAGTTAAAATATCAGTGGCTGGGCTTCCCTGGTGGCGCAGTGGTTGAGAGTCCGCCTGCCGATGCAGGGGACGTGGGTTCGTGCCCAGTCCGGGAAAATCCCACATGCCGCGGAGCGGCTGGGCCCGTGAGCCATGGCCGCTGAGCCTGCGTGTCCGGAGCCTGTGCTCCGCAACGGGAGAGGCCACAGCAGTGAGAGGCCCGCGTACCGAAAAAAAAAAAAAAAAAATCAGTGGCCATTATGGGAAACTTTTGGAATCCCCAAACTTAATTTCCTTAAAACTGAATTAGATCACAATAGCTCAAAAATTTCCAGAACTAAGTGGTATGCCTATTTCGATTGGTATCTTAAGGCTTCCCAATATTATCAGAAGCTTAAAACTCTCTCTCTGCAAAATAAGATTTCAAGATTAACTGAGGCAAACCAGCAATTAAGGAAAGATGAAATGGCTCCCCAAAGCCTCAGGTTCTTCTTCCTTGGCTTCCTCTGGTACCATCTCGTCTCTCATCCTCGCATCCTCATGGCCAGACTGTGCCTCTGGCGCCATCTTCCTCCCACCCTTCTATGCCGCTGATGTCTCCTCTATACCCCATACTAATTATCCTGTCAAACTTCTCCTTTTCTCTAAAACTCTTCCCACCCCCTTTCCCTCTGAACTTTTCAGAAATTTTCCCTATAAAATTAAGCCTTCTGAGGATCCAGAAGTTCAACTCTGAATTTCCTATATTCTCTGGATTAAAGCTGAACTGCAAGCCATAGTCAAGTATTTTCCCAAAATAAATCAAAGATCCTCAGATTTGCTGAGGAATTTAATATAGTCATTCAAACTTATTAACCTTGTTTCTATGACTCATATCAGCTGGTTCATATACTTGTTGGTTAAGGCCAGGCCCAGCATAGGATGAAAACTGCTAATTGGGAAAATCCTGAAAGGTCTAACTTACATGGTTAGGTTCAGGCAATCGCTAGGTGGCTTCATCGAGCAATTCCTAGGGCTTTACCAAAGCCTGTTGATTGGAACAGAATCCAACCTTGCACACAAACATTGGATGAACCTGTTCATGACTACTACATGACTTCAGACTGCTTCTAAAGAAAATTCTGGTCTTCCCTCAGATGTTGATTCCACCCAGGCAGCTTTTAACTCTGTGTTATTAATGGGCTGGACTGGGACATTTTCCCTTCTAGTAAAAAGGACTAGGATGAAATGGAAAACTATCTCTAGTTCAGACTTAATTAATCTAGCAAACCAGCTCTCTCACACTCCACATGAGTCACCTAAAAGGAAGAACACCATATTTCTTAATCTTCAAATCAAGCAAATGAAGATTCCTGAATGAAATCAAAACTTTCCCAGTTTCTGCTATTATTGCAAAAAGCCAGGACACTGGGAAAGATTATTACAAATTTAAGTGTTTGAGTGCTTTCAGTCCTCTAACCAGCCTTTCCAATGTCCTTTCAATTCTCAATAACGGGGCTTTGAGGAATTATAGGGGCTCTTCCCAGTTCTCCCTCTTAATCGGCGTGGAGAAATATTTCTCCTGATTGAGGATGAACCTCTTTCTGCTCTGACACCAAAGGCACAATCTCGGTGTTCAACCCCACTACTATAAAGCAGCCCATGCCGTGGTTCAAACAGTGGGGATCGCTAATGAACTTCACGTTTTAGTCATGGTCTGTAGATTTTATAGTGGACTGAAAGAAGCCTTCCCTTGCAGACCGGTTACTCCCTCTTCTGGGGCTAAAGTACTTTTGGAAAAGATTGTCCCTACTTGAGGAGCTCCTCTCAAACATCATAGTGATTTAGAAATCCATTTTACTGGCTAGGTGCTTCAACAAGTTTGCGCTGTTTGGCCAGTTTTACAACGTTTTCACTATGCTTACCACCTTCAATCCTCTGGTTTAGTTAAATGCACTAACAGCATTATTAAGATTCACTTAGAAAAATTTGTAGAGGCCCTCCAAATACCTTGGCCAAAAGCATTGCTGTTGGCCCTCGAAATCCCAGATCCACTCCTTTTGGAACTCGTAAACTCTCACCCTTTGAGATAGTCACAGGACACCCAATGCACTTGGCTCCTGCCTCTTTTGACCCACAACTGATAAAAGGAGAGATACTCCAATATTGCAAAGGCCTAGTTGTTTCCATTAAAAATAACCATGCCCTGGTAGAGCAATCTTTTCACAGTGCGCCCTTGGGAGATGATGACCTTAAGCATCACATCTTGCAACCTAGAGATTTTGTTTACTGGAAAAGACACTTCCAAAAGAATGCTCTTCAACCTCACTGGAGAGGCCCCTATCAGGCACTCATAACCAACCCTTGTGCCACCAAACAACAAGGAATAGACTCTTGGATTCAAATGACACACCTAAAGAAAGCACCTAATCCTGACTGGACCTGTACATCATCTGGTGACCTGAAAGTAAAGATTTCCCAGAAATGAAGCAGATGACATCTGATGAGACAGCTTTCCCAAGATACCAGGCCAGGCCTCTTAGAAGTTTGTCACCAAACCTTTGATGATGACATAACACTTCAGATGATCTCCAATGTCTATAATCTTGATAAGATATGGACTTCAGAAAACTGCCTAAGAGGTCTCCCTCCTACCCCTCCTCGTTACTTGAATGTGACTGCAACAGTTTTCCAATCTGCACTTTCGCTCTGACATGAGACACCACACCCAGAAATTGAGGGACAAAAAGAGCTAAAATTAGAAACCTTGATTCTTGATCAGTGGTGCTTTCAGAAAAAGGTCTTGATCAAAGGGGAAAATGTAAAAAATTCATAAACAGAAATCTCAATTAAATAGTGTCAGGAGATCTATTTAAGGGGGAACTCTCATGCCCTGCAACTATAGTAGAGACCAACAGGAAGAAGAAAGACTCCTCTTCTTTCCTGGCAGCGACTCAGCCAATGAAAAGCCATGGACTCTGTATTTCCTGTAGCCCTCACAACTTCCTTTCCTCTCTATAAAAGTGTTCTCCTTGGGGCTTCCCTGGTGGCGCAGTGGTTGAGAGTCCGCCTGCCGATGCAGGGGACATGGGTTCGTGCCCTGGTCCAGGAAGATCCCACATGCCGTGGAGCGGCTAGGCCCGTGAGCCATGGCCGCTGAGCCTGCGTGTCCGGAGCCTGTGCTCCGCAACGGGAGAGGCCACAACAGTGAGAGGCCCACGTACCACAAAAAAAAAAAAAAAAAAAAAGTGTTCTCCTTGTCATGTGGGAACTTGTACATGGCTCGCCATGGCTGCAGACCCCAAATTAAAATTCTCTCCTAATCCTGAATAAACCCATTTTTGCTGGACAAATATCTGACAGTATATTTCAGGTCAACATATGTATATATTAGTATACATATATTTAACATCTATGAATATACTACCCAGATGATCTATTTCAAAGTTGACTTTAAAAACCACATACCTTGATACATATATACATATATACATACACACACACACACACACACTCATTACTTGTATGATATCTATCAAATACCAAGTGGATATTAGTGTTCCTATGTAGATATATTATTTGAAACAAGTGATTAATAATCTAAATGTAAAGCATTTCAATATTATCATTATCTTGTGTAATGTAAATTTAACAAGAATATGAACAGTAGAAGAAGAAAAAAAAATTTTGATTTTTCTGGAATGAAATATTTTTAAAAGATTGACTAGGTGGCGCAGTGGTTGGGAGTCCGCCTGCCGATGCAGGGGACACGGGTTCGTGCCCCGGTCCGGGAAGACCCCACATGCCGTGGAGCGGCTGGGCCCGTGAGCCATGGCCGCTGAGCCTGCGCATCCGGAGCCTGTGCTCCGCAACGGGAGAGGCCACAACAGTGAGAGGCCTGCATACCGCAAAAAAAAAAAAAAAAAAGTGTAGATTGACTAACCATTAATAAACTCAGTTTGTTAATTCCACTTATTTACAAAGAAACTGATTGTTACTGATGGGTCTCTACCAGGCAAATAATTAGACATAAAGATGACAAAAACAATTCTTATATGAGACCAACAACATTCATTTTAGGCTTTGAGGTGGGGGTAAACATAACAAAAGTAGAACTATAATTGAAATTAAGCTACAGAATAAACTTTTCAGAGAGAAATACCTTTGCAGCAGATACTAATGCTTCTTTGTTTCTTTGCCTTTCTTCCTCCAAACATTTTTCCAATATTTCCTGTAAATGATAAGACAGCTAGACATTAAAGTATTATTTGAGGTAACAGAACATTCTTTCCACAGTCCAAGCAAACTTAAAGTACTACCTTCTGTTCTTGAGATTGCTGAGTCAAAGCTTCCTTTATTTTTTCTTTTAACAGTTCCTTCTCTGTGGCAAGCATTTCAAGGAGCCTCTGATGCTACAAGGAAAGATAACTGCATTATGATTATGGCTCTGAGACTGATAATCTATCAACACGGAGAACAGCTGGTAGAATTCATTTGAAGTGGTTACTAGAGGAAAGAAGAAAGTTTGCTAAAATGAAGGCTTAGGAGCCAAAAAACCTGAATTCACCTTTCTTCCATCAGTCAAGATATACTTTTTTTGCCCCCAAACTCAATAAAATACATGACATGAGATCTAATTTAAAAACATTCCAAATATGAAGTGAATCAGAAAGTGATAAAATGTCCTTTCCTAAAATTAAATTTGGAAAATTTACTCATTAAAATTATTATTAGCTTGCAGTAAGAGAGCAATCAGATTATAACTGATGTTTGCCTGATGAATAATTATCTTAACAGATTGTGTTTCTAGTAAAGCACTGTTACAGAAATTGATAGATGACTGTTCTCATCTCAAGATTTTACCATAGATTCAAAAAAATAAATCTATGAAAACGGTCAAAGGAATATTATGTGATAGCTAATGTTAAAGAATATAAAGTTCATGTATTTATTTTTATTCCAATGTGCTAATGAAAAAGCACACAGAGCCATCAGCTAATTATCATAGACTAGACAATTGGAGTTTGAACGAAGTTTTCTTAAGAAAGTTCAACATTTGTAGCCTCAATATCTTCAACACAGATAAGCCAGATACTTGTTCTGAACAGTGCTCTTAGGGAAAACAAAACATATATACATATACATATACATATATACATATACATATATATTCCTACTCACATAGATTTCTCATTCAGTTACTAAAGGCAAGTAAGATATTTTCTCAGATTTAGAATGCCACTTACATAGAAGCCTCCTTTAAATATAAACCAACTCTGACACCCAATATTTTAAAACAGATCTATGTCATTCCAAGTTGTTCTGATTTAAAACATTTTTTAGGCAGGCAGTCTACATTGAGTAAGTGACCAAATAGAAAGTTAAGATAATCTATTATTCCTGTTTTTAATTTTAATGTTATTTTTTATCTTTATGTTTCAAGAAAACAAGAAAAATTACAAAAATGTGGTTTTTCTTTAAAAACAAATCCAAACTGTGATATAAATCATGACATGGTGATGGGAAATTATTGGTACCATATGAATTTGTGAAAAGCATTTGACTAATAAATCAGTAGGCTTAGCATATGATATGTAATAATAACTGAGACTTTAATGTTCTATTCTTTGAAAGTCTAGATGAGCACAGAATTTCATAGTCAGAAACAATACCTAATCCTATTTATAAAACACGCATGATAAAATGTGTTTTACCAGGCAAATAATTAGACTTCAAAATGATAAATATAATACAATTCTCATATGAGACTGAAAATATTCAATTTAAGCTTTGCGATGGGAGTGAACATAACAAAAACAGAACAAGTAAAAATTATTGGAATTAAACTGCAAATAAACTTCTCAGAGTCATCAATAATTCTGAAAATGATTTCTCCTTAAAATGAATTGTTATATTAATAAGTCAGACTAATCAATAAATAATTAACTATAAGTAGGCCATGCTTTTCCAGGGGTCCAACAAGAACTAGTCAAAGAGGATAACATTAGCTAAAAATGACAATGCAATGACAATGACAATGCAATAAAAATTCATTCCTGAGCTTCATTTCTTAATTCTGACAGTATACTATAATAGAAGACTATTTTTGAGCTTGTTTGAGCCAAAATAAACCTCACATTATCATTTGAAAGAAGCATCCTACATAAAATATACCCTAAGTAAAAGCATAGATCTACTTGAGAAAATACAAGGTGACTGACTTTACTTTAGATAGATAGACAGCTAAAAAGAGCTAACTTTTTTGACCACTTTAAAGTTTCAGACACTGTTACAAGTGCTTTACATGTGGTTGTACCATATTAAACACAACAGATTTCTAAATCAGATGACATTCTTCCTCATTTTCAGATGAGTGATCTGAGACCCAGAGAGGCTAAGTAATTTACCAGCTCTCAAATGAAGAGCTTCAGCAATAATTATATCTGCACACTCATGTTCAGCAGTAGTAATCACTTAATATTACCTAGTTACTAAAGCTACATAATATAAGTAGTATGTCTGGTAAGACCTCACTTCCATTTGGCTTTAAAAGAATTTGAATAATCTATGCTTTTGATTTTGTTCTTTTCAGAATAATATTAAAATAAGATAATTTCTTGAATAAATATCAGTTGATATTAGGAAAGATGACTCAGAAAGATGCTGAATGGTGTGGCAAAAGTTTATGTCTTAAACAGTTAATTTGTAAAGTGAATGATCCACAAGTGGCTAATTGAGAACGATATAGGGGCTTCCCTGGTGGCGCAGTGGTTGAGAGTCCGCCTGCTGATGCAGGGGACACGGGTTCGTGCCCCGGTCTGGGAGGATCTCACATGCCGCCGAGTGGCTAGGCCCGTGAGCCATGGCCGCTGAGCCTGCGCTCCGCAACGGGAGAGGCCACAACAGTGAGAGGCCCGCGTACCGCAAAAAACAAAAAAAAGAACCATATAAAGTTCAATAAAATATACTGTTTTTGTAAGAATCACATACATTCATCGTGAAAAATGTAAAGAAGTGAAAATCATCCAGGGTTCCATTACCCAAAGAAAATCACTGATAGCACTTAGACAAACAACCTTCTGGAGAGCTCTCTGTGTATTTAAATACATAGATATACATAAACATTTTAAATAATATGTGTATAATACTGTTCAGTAATCTTTTGCACTCAAGAAAGGTACTGACATATTTCTATATAAATACAACTATGCTATTTTTTGTTTTATTAAATTAAATTTACATTTTATCATTGTGCTATCTACGCACATTCATGTTGTTTCCAATATTTCAATTTAAAAAAAATCTTGATTTTTATGCATGCATCTTTGTGAACCTGTGAATTACAGTCTTACAAAAAATTCCTAGAAGCAGTATGAGCAGGTTGAAAATTGCGCTTGTTTTCTATTTTGATGCATACCTTCAAACTGTACTCCAGAGAGAAAATACCAAATTACAAACCATAATAGGACAAGGGACGAGGGAGATGACCCTAGAGAACAGAATCATGGACTATAACAGCAGCTAACTAAGGAAACTGTTCCACTGGAACAATATCCTATAAATGTTGATTTTCTATTGGTCTTTTCTTTCTTAAAATTGTTTAAATTATAAATTAAATCATAAATCTTCATGGTAGAAATTCAACTATACATTTTAATATCTTATTTTTAAATTAAATTGTCTTAAAGGAAAGTTTACCCTCATATACTAATTTGTAAATTATTACATATCATTTCCCTACCAACTTGTCCATCTCTCTATGTAAATTTATAAATTTGCTAATGCATTTTTTCCCAACCATCATACAAGAAATATTTGCTTGGTGTGTACCAACACCTGACAGTGTACTAGTTTCCAGGGATGCTGCTCTCATGGACATTAATGTCTAATAGACAATCCATGAAACATAAATACATTTTCTTATATTTGACTTGTAGAACTATTTTATAAAACAAATTTTCTTCAATAAATACCATAACAACTAATTTTTTCCCAAAACACACGTAACTTTTTAAAAGTAGGAAGTACCAAATATGATTTGGAAATAAATAAATAAGTAGAAATAAACTTTTAAAAATATACAAATTTTAAATAAAAAGTTCTAATAGAAAAAAAATACAGTTATCCCTCAGTATCCATGGGGCATTGGAGGTCCAACTAATTATAAGTGCTTTTACAGGAACAGATGGCAATAAAAGAGAAGGTGGCCATAATAATTAAGACCTCAATTATTACAGTACAATATTCTTGCCTTTCATTTACTAATATTAACTATTTGTGGATAAAATATGTCTACAGTGAGAAACAGATAGTTTATGACATATAAACACCTCAGGACAGTGCCTGTTAAATAGTAAAATTTAAATGTTAAGTGCTATTATTACACTACTACTTGTACTTCCTTTATATATTTTGGTAAAAAACATATATAACAAAAATTTCCATTTTCACCAATTTGAAATGGACAAGTGGCATTAATTATATTCACAATGCCATACAACCATCATCACTATTTCAAAATTTTTTCATAATCCTCATCAGAAATTCTGCGCCCATTAAGCAATAACCCATTCTTCCTCATCCCAGCCCCTGGCAACCTCTAATCTACTTTTCATCTCTATGAATTTGCCTATTCTAGATACTTCATATACATGGAATCAAACAGTAATTGTCCCTTGTATCTGGCTTATTTCACTCAGTATAATGTTTTCGAGGTTCATCAGTGTTGTAGTACATATCTGAACATCATTCCTTTTTATGGCTGAGTAATATTCTACTGTACATACATACCACTTTTATTTATCTATTCACCTGTTGAGGGACACTGGAGTTGTTTCCACTTTTCAGCAATTATGAATAATGCTGCTAAACATTCACGTACAAATATCAATAAATAATATTCGCAATACAGCAACGTACAAAGGTTCCAATCTTTCCATATTCTTTACAATATTTTACTTTCTGCTTTTTAAATTATTATTACTATAGTCATCTTGGCAATCTCATGTGGTTTTTATTTGCATTTCACTATTGACTAAGCATGTTGAACATCTTTACAAATGTTTCTACTTCTGATACTATAACTACTCCTTTTCAACTATTACTAGTATTGTCTGTACAAGAAGGAAAATGATTGGAGCTCTTTTTGCAGTTTTTATAGGGGACAGTAATAGAAGGTGTGCTAGATTTGAGGTTTGTTCATTGACATATTATTCCAGAAGTAGCAATGTGTTTCCTCTCTGGGCCAGGTATTATTTTAGTTATTTAATCACAATAAGCTAGAAATTATAAAGTATCAACCTTTGGCCAAAAAGGTTTCAGACTCCCTTTACTATATCTAAAATAAAGTATAAAGTATATCTGGAGATTGCCTGTATTACTTCTGCCGTCTGCCTCAACAGATAATTGCTTAATTGTCTCAATTAACATTCAGCACCCTGGAAATGACACACATGGATTTTGATGATATAAGAGATAGTCAGTACATTCTTTTGTACCTTACTAGCTGACCATTCCAAGGTGAGGATGTTCTGAACACCTTTTTTTACATACCTCAGAGCCGAAATTGAACCAATGAAAACATTTATCATACGACTCTTTTCAAATATTTATAATTTCGAAACAGAGATACTTTCTACAGAATTTGCAAGACATAGCCTTACAACATTTTGAGAGGCACTATGAAAATTAACTGAAATCTAAACCAGTAAATCTCATTCAAGAACAGTGAAGAGTTTATTATATTTTGTTTATCTAAAATATTCTATTGATCGCTTCTTAAAATTATATTGAAATTTTAGTAATTTTTAAAGCAAATTGAAGAAATAAATGCAAACCACAGAGTCCCATTAATCTTACAGAGTAGCTGCTTAATATAAGGTATCAAGGACAGTCCTTTGAAATTTAGCTTAAAACAAAAGGCACTCAGAAATGGGTTATGCTTTTCCCCTCTTTTGGAAGAACTTTTTCCAAGAGAAAAATGTTTGATATATACTCAAATATAAATATAGAGGTTCTGTGGTTTTTACTTGATTCCTGTTAAAAAAAAAAAAGAAATATAAAAAAATCTCTTCTTTCCTGTAATGTTAGTCATAGGAGATACTGTAAACAGATTTAATCACAATCATACGTAGTTTTTTGTATATCAAATTTTACACTAAGCAATCAGAGAAGCTCATGTTCAGGTATACTGTTGTCCATTTATCACAGGTCCACAAACTTCACATTACTTTATATGTATGTGGTGTGTGTGTAGTATATATTCTATAAAGCAAACTCAACAAGTATCTTCTTTCACTTTCTAGAAAGCACAAACACTGAAAAAGATCAAGTGATCTGGTAGGATGGTCTTAAAGCACATCTTCCTATAAGCCTCCATTTAACACGATTTGAAAGACACTTAATAAATTTAATAAACATCTTAATATAAAGTGAGTCACACACAGCTGTTTCATCTCTTCATGGGCCAACACATTAAATATTGTTTGGAAAGAAAACCTAAATAAGATGACCTATGGGATTAAATCTACGCAGTTACCATAAACTCAATAATATTAATAAACTTCTTAAAGTGAATAAAATAAGACTAAAGATAAGCTATACTAGATTTATTTCACCCAAATAGATATAATTTCTAATAAGCATAAAAAAATGTAAGCAAATAGGTTATTCCTCCTACTTAAACAGGTCTTTAACCTGAGGGAGTGATATAAAGGGATGAAGTAAAAACTGGGGAAGAAGGCAAGGATTATGTCTCTCACCTCAGCTTTTCATCGTTGTACTGGAAGGCTTAGCTAATGAAATAGTGTAAAAATAGGAAATAAAAAGGAAGAAGAAATTAAGCTGTCTTTGTTCACAGATGACATGATCATCTTTGTAGAAAATCTTGAGGAATTGACAAAAAAATTCCTGAAACTAATATGCAATTATAATAAGGTTGCAGTATACAAGATTAATATACGAACGTCAATCCCTTTCCTACATAGCAAACAGTATGAAACTAAAATCACAATACACTTTACATTACCATCCCCCAAATGAAAAATTTAGGTATATATCCAACAAAATATGTACAAGGTTTACATGAGAAAAACTACAAAATTCTGATGAAAGATATCAAAGAACAATTAAATAAATCAAAACATATTTCATGTTCATGAAAGGGAGACTGATTGCCAAGATGTCAGTTCTTCCCAACTTGATCTATAAACACAATGTAATCTCAATCAAAATCCCAGCAAGGTATTTTGTGGATACTGACAAACTGATTCTAAAGATATGGAAAGACAAAAAAACAAAACATAAAAACAAAACAGAATGGCCAACACAATACTGAAGAAGAACAAAGTTGGAGGACTGACACTCTCTGACTTCAAGACGTACTGTAAAGCTACAGCAATCAAAACGGTGTGGTATTGGCAAAAGAATAGACAAAGAACAGAGTTCAGAAATAGACCCCTATAAATACAGTCAACTGATCTTTGACAAAGGAGCAAAGGCAATACAATGTTATAAAGATAGTCTTTTTAACAAGTGTTGCTAGAATGATTGGACATCCACATGCAAAAATATGAATCTAGACAGCGACCTTACCCACTTCACAAAAAGTAACTCAAAATGGATCACAGGCCTAAATTTAAAATGCAAAACTTGTAAAATTCCTAGAAGATGACCTAGAAGAAAACCTAGATGAACTTAAAGGCAATGACTTTTCTGATACAACATCACAAGCACATTCCATGAAAGAAATAATGTATAAGTTGACTTTCCACTCAAGAATTCTACTAAAAGTACACGTATATACTGACTACAAAGGAACATGAGAGGATTTTTTTGGGAGTGATGGAAATGTTTAATTTTAATCTTCTTTTAGGTGGTAGTTGTGAAATTGTACAGGTCCGTCAAAATACAAAGAATGGTACACCTAAGAGGGTAGACTCTATGTGAATTACACTTCAATAAACTTGAAGAAAAATATACACATACACTTTAATTTTTAACTCATACTATTTTTGTCCCTTAAAATGGACTTACTTTCTCTTCCAGTCAAAAGCCAATCGTTTCCCATTAAAATGTTACCTCTTTTGAATTCTTTCTTGAAAACTCAGAATGAATTGCCTGCTCTCTTATCTATAATCCCAGAGTATTTTGTTTCTATCACTAGTGTATTGTTTATTATATTTTATTATAATTTATTTTATAGCTGTCTCCCATAATAAGGCTCTTAGTTTCTTGAAGGCAGAGAATGTTCTTATACTTTTAAAAAACCTTTCTATTAGACTGCCTAATATATTGAAAACTTTCAATTTAAGTTGACAACACCATTATAGGTACTTGTATTCAAGTGAAGTTCTAACAGTTATTAAAATGCCCGCCTAAAGATAACTTAATGAAAAAAAAGTATTGGATTAATGTATGACTCTGATAGCAACAAGCAACTGTCTCTTTCTGTACTATGATGAAAGAAAAAAAAAGTAGTGGTCACCTAAAAATTGTACACAAATATTATTGGGAAACTAATTAAATAACTCTAAGTGCAACCTGACCAATGCTTTAACAAGGTTACAGTTTGAACCACACCAGTCATCTGGTTTGCAAGATTTCCTGCTGGACATCAACACCAACCACTCGTTAGACCCAAAACCACCTTGGGAAATAGCTGTGGCTAAGATTTACACAGACCAGTAATGGACTAAATTACTGGTTCAGTTGAAAAACAGGTCAGCAGCATATATAACATGACAGAAACTGGAAAGTCAATAAAAAGAATTATATATCAGACTCCCAGCCCCACTCCTCAAAATTTAGCTGAAAGTTTTAAGACTCTGAAGTTGGAAGACTTAAAAAAGGTCTGGCAATTTTCTCACACAAACCTTATAATTATCATGAAATGCAGATTTGGTTAATAACACCTTGGGAAAGATTATCACATCTTTAATATCTTTTTGATGGGAAATGAAGTAATCACGTCAAACACCTTTGGCATATTTTCTTAAAAAATTACACATCCATCTAGAGAAAGAATATAGAAAATAAAAAAACAATGACTCTTTCTCTTCCATATGCAAGAAAAACATATTCCCTAGAAAATGAGGGGGATTTTTTTAGCAGAATATTTTATTTTCTCCAGTCTTATAAAACACATATTTTAAAATACAACATACTCCATTATTTCCCCCCAAATAAACTATATATATATATATATATGAAGCATATGAGGACATACAGTAAACACTGTGAATGATCATGAATGAGTATATTATATAATGAAAAATGCAATTTTAAGTTCTAACATCAGTTACAGATAGAATGCTTGACAAAAAATAATAGAATATTCAGAAGGGTTCAACCCTGGTCCTGATCAGCTTATGGTAAGGACCAACAGTTTTCAAATTCTGTCCAACAGAGTACTAGACATCTCCATCTCCACTTCAACTAGAGTCACTATGCCTTTATTGGTCTTGTTTGTAAGAAAAGTCTTCAATAGAAGATTTAATCTAAGAAAAGATTTGATGGCTAAAACAAACTTGCTAAAGTAGATAATGAAAACGTATATTCACACTTTTGGTTTCAGCTTTGACATGTAAAGAGCTTGGAAGATCACCCTGATTCTTAAAACAAGAAAAAAAGCTGAAACAAACTAAAGATCAATGACATGCCTTAGGTCTATCAGAGAACTGGGACAGAGCAAATCCCACCCCACCCCCCAAATTTACAACTAGGAAATCCAGTGAGTCACAGCCAAGATCATCTTACCTAGAGCAGAAGCTACTGGAGATATAAACTGGTAGGTGCTTGAACGGTAAATTTGAGGAACTGCTGGAGGCTGAGTGAGGATGTGTGACAGTGAGAACTCTTGAAAGCTGATGGCTTAGGGATTCCACACACTTTTATGGATTCTCCCCCCAGAAATCCCGTCAGAATTTCAGTATGAAGAGCCCAGAAATTTCCCCTCATGGTTCTGTTGAGGGGAGTAGAAAAAGTGTGAATTATTATAACCACTATGAATTATGCCTAGAGCATTCTCCATAACAAAAGCCTATTCTTTAGGTGAAAAGACTTTATCAAAACCTTATAAACCTTCCACCTGGGCAAAAGGCTTCACCAAGATTCCAGCTCCCTCTAGCCTTCCTAGAGGGGGGCGGAAAAAGCCAGCAAACACTTGTGAAGGTCATGGGCCCACTAAAAGATGAAGATTTAATCATAAGATTACAGAATACTTCCCCTCCCCAATGCCTTATATCACCAAACCAATAAGGTTCTAGTATATTATAGTCCATAATAGTTGACAGAGCTGTAAGACACAGACTCTTCTAAGGAGTTCTTAGGGAAGCCAAAGACAAGAGGGGAGACAAAAACAAAAACCTTTAAGGAATCTGAACCCTCTGGTAACTTACAGCAACAGAAAATATTAAACACAGCTACTCACTTCTAAACAAATTAACAAAACCTCTCATTAAGAGTCTATTTACCTCTATTCCGATTACATGTTACAACATGTTCATCTTTTTTTTTAAATTGAGGTATAACTGACATATAACACTATATTAATTTCAGGTATTCAGTGTATTGATTTGATACTTGTATATACTGAGAAATGATCACTACAATAAATCTAACATTGGTCACCATACATAGATACAAAATTATCTTTTAACAAAAAAATTATAAGCATACTAAAAGGCTAAAAAGTCTGAGGGAACAAAAAAAAGTCATCAGAACCAGTTTCAGATATGACAGAGATTTCTGAATTATCAGACTGGAAATTTAAAATAAAAATGATTAATATGTTGAGGAAGCTAATGGAAAAAGAAGATAACATGCAAGAACAGGTGGATAATGTACAGATGGGAACTCTAAGGAAGAAACAAAGGGAAATACTAGAAGTCAAAACAGAAGAAAAGAATGACTTTGATGGGTGCATCAGTAGAGTCAACCTAACCAAGGAAAGAACCATGAGCATTAAGATAGGTCAATAGGGGCTTCCCTGGTGGCGCAGTGGTTGAGAGGCCGCCTGCTGATGCAGGGGACACGGGTTCGTGCCCCGGTCCGGGAAGATCCCACATGCCGTGGAGCGGCTGGGCCCGTGAGCCATGGCCGCTGAGCCTGTGTGTCCGGAGCCTGTGCTCCACAACGGGAGAGGCCACAACAGTGAGAGGCCCGCGTACCGCAAAAAAAAAAAAAAAAAAAAAAAAGATAGGTCAACAGAAACTTCCTAGACTTAAGTAAAAAGTGGGGGAGGAGGGGAGGAAAACAAAAACACAGAGCAGAACAGTCAAGAATCATGAGACAATTTTAAAAAGCATAACATATGTGTAATTGAAATACCAAAAGGAGAAGAAAGAATAAAGCAGAAGAAATATTTGAAGTAACAATGGCCAAAATTTTTCTAAAATTAATGACAAATACCAAACCACAGATCCAGGAAGCATAGAGAAAATCAAGTAAGATGAACACCAAAAAAACCCTACAAAACCCCTACACCTATGTGATCATATTCAAATAGCAGGGTAAAAAAAAGAAAAAGAAAAAATCTTCGGAGAAGCCAGAGCGGGAAAAAAAACACTTTACTTACAAGAGGAAAAGGATAAGAATGACAGTAGATTTCTCTTCAGAAACCATGCAAGCTAAAAGAGAGTGAAATATTTAAAATGTTGAAAGAAAAAGAATCATCAAGAAGAGCAGAGGTTTGCCATACCACATATTAACATATACCACACTGTAATAAAACATAGTAATAAAAATAGTATGTTATTTATACAAAAATAAACAGATTAGTGCAAGAGAATAGAAAGCTCAGAGACAGACCCATGTATACATGGGAACTTAATATACGATAAAGAAGCACCACAAAAAAACAATGTATAGAGTAAACTGTTTGTTCAGTGGTTCTCAAACTTTTGCATGTATTAGAATCACCTGAAAGATTTGTTAAGAGATTGATCAGTCCAAGAGCAGAGTTTATTTTTTTTAAGTTTTTTCATCTTTATTGAGATATAGTGGACATATAACATTGTGTAAGTTTAAAGTGTGCGATGTAACTTTTTAATTCAATTAAAAGCTATCTTATATTATTAAATTATGTATTCCTGCTTCAGATTTTGATAGGAGGGGACTATTCTTTTCCTGATAACAAAAGTGACTCTTCAATTTATTGTCTCCCAAGAGCAGAGTTTTGGATTCAGTAGTCTGCAGTAGTGCTAGGGAACTTGCGTTTCCAACTGTGCCCAAGTGAAGCTGATACTGAAGCTGCTGGGTCAAGAACTACAGTTTGAGATCCATGGCCTTAGTGTTTTCAGCAGCTTGGTTGAGCTGAAGAGAGCAAACTCAGGTGTCGGAGTTGCTGATTAAGCAAAGATGAGCCAAAATGAGAGTAATAAAGAAGGCTTTAATCACTTACTGGTCTGGTATAAGCAAGTGGCTAAAACCCCTTGACTCCGTGGAACTGAGCACAAGGTGAAGGCCAGGTGAATCAGCACAGAAGTGGGAGTCATCTCACTGCTGTAGGAGCACTGAACAAAAGTCTCTGGATGTTTTATGGACCCTGGGGTGGAAGGGAAAAAAGGCAGGCAGGATGAGGAGAGGAAAAGTACTGAAGACTGAGTCAGAGTGGGGAAGAGTGTCTAAGTTTCTCTCTCCTCCTCCCACTAAGGAGGCCTGGGCAGAAGCACCTGAAGAAGACTTCTGCCCAGGGCCTCAGACAAAGAGCATTAGGAATGAAGGCACCTGAGGCAGAAATGCAGCTATGTGAAGAGCACGGCCAGCAGTGGCGCCTGAATACTTGAATGCAGCACCCTTCAAAGGCTACAATGCACTTTCCCTCTGAGACCTGCCAGGTAAAGCCTTTGTAACTGCCTAGAATCAGACCTGAAAAAATCACATATAGGTTTTTAACCAGGAACCAGACTCCTTAAGTATATGCTACTAGGGAAAGTGGCTCATCTTAGGGAGAAACATGAAAATGGATACTGAATCTTTATCTAACATTATAAACAAAGTAAGACTACAGGGATAAAATACCAAAATATGAAAGGTAAAATTATAAAGTTAATAAGAAAAACATGTACAAATAAGCCTTTGGCTGTAAGGACAATAAAGAAATTCTTAAAGAAATTTAGTACAAACCACAAGGCAAAAATGATTAATTGGATTACATCGAAATAAGGGATTTTTTTTTAGCAATAGATACTAAGAACAAAGTTAGTATTCCATTTACAGATGAAAGAAATTTGTTTTATCTAAAAACCTTTAGGGATTAATATTTCAATTTACAAAGAACCCCTGCAAACTGACAAGAAAAGTAGATCAAACTCAATTTAATTAAAAAAAAGGTTAATGAATAGGTAATTTATTGAAAAGTTAATCCCCAAAGTTAACAAACTTATGATAAGACATTAAAGTTAAGAATGAGGTATCTATCGCTTATTAAAAAAAGTAAAAATTTGGGAATTCCCTGGTGGTCCAGTGGTTGAGACTTGGTGCTTTCACTGCCATGGGCCCAGGTTTGATCCCTGGTCCAGGAACTAAGATCCTGCAAGCCTCATAGTGCAGCCAAAAAAAAAAAAAAAGTAAAAGTTAGAAGCTGGACAATGCTAGGTCTTTGGAGAAAAATGGGGATGTAGGAACCTGTGCATCGCTGGCAGGATGACAGCCTTGTCACCACCACTCTGGAGAACAAACTGGCAGTACTTAGTTAAATTAAACATCTGCATGGCCTATCATACAGCAGTTACACTCCTGGGTGGAGATGATGATAAGAGTAGATAGATGAACAGACCTTTTGCTTTTTTTTTTTTTTCTTGCACATTATAAGGGCACATAAAAGTTTCTGGGTTGGTGAAGAGTTAAGAGACAACCTAGATGTCCATTATGGGTGAGTAGATAAAGAAAAAGGTGAATTCATACCACGGATTCTGAAATTTAGAAAAAGAAATTCAATTTATACATAGTAACGGATAGTATTTACATGAACATAAAGCAACAGTTTTAGATTTTTTAAGCAAAATGTTCAGTGGATTTCTCTTAGAAGCACAGGAAACAATGCATTCTGTACATAATAAAATTTGTGTAAAATAAAAATACATGCACACAAAATAATAACACACAGATTATAAGAACACATTCAAATAAGGACACATTAAAATGGTTCCCCCAATCAGAGGGAAGACACTGGGAGCAGGGAACAAGGATAAAAATTCTATATATGTATACATACATACACTTACACACACACACACACACACACACACACACGGAAGGGCCTTGTAAGACACAAGAGGATAATATGCCAAGAACTGAGGAGTATGATTACCTTCCTCACCTAAGGTAAAAAAAAAGATTACAATTACATCGATAAAGTGAAAAACTGTGTTACTGACAGCTAGCCCAAGAGGAAGAACTGTGAATGGAAACATAAACCATATTTTTCAAAACACACTTGAATCACAAAATAAATAAATTGTGCCAGACCTAGCCATGACATGTATAACAGACTATGCAAGCTCTGATCTCTTAACGACATTTCACTCAGACCCATACATTACAAGAACACAGAAAAACCAACCTAACAGTAACTCTAGACAGATTCATGTATTCTAAAGATCACAGACAGTCACAGCAACTTTTAAAATACACTTGATCTTAGCCAAAAGACCAAGAAGCGATGAGCAACTTTTAAAATAAATTCTGACAAATCTTTGCAAGACCATTCTATGACCAATTATAACCCCCCCCAACTCTATCATAATTCATCCCTATGCCCCCTTTTCGAGACATTCATAGTCCCCTTGGTATGTATTATCCTTTGCTGCAGCAAGCTTTAAACCACACTCAGACTACAGGTGAGTTCTTGGCAGACTTTGACTCATGGGTTTTAACAGGAAGGCACAGTGGGGTAAACAGAAGTGGCTGGTCTGGAACACCTGGAAGCTGCTGGCACTCTAGCTAGAGCTTTCCATCTACTCCAGGTCCTTCTACTCTGAGGAGAGCCTACAGAATCACTGTTTTGGGCACAACTGCAAATTCTTCATGTAAGCTCTGTTCCAGGTAGTCTAATCTATTTGTTCCATTCATTTTAATGCAAAAGCAATATAAATATTAAATTAGTTAATACAGTAAAATGCTTAGAGCATGCACATATATAGCATAATTGTACATGCTTTTCTGGACATGCTACTTATGGTAAATCTGGTAATTTTATAATCTGAACTTCAATCCTCACTTCACCTATTTATTTCCTCTTTCATTGCCGCTCATACTATCGAAGTGTTAAAACATGAAAGGAGGGCTTCCCTGGTGGCGCAGTGGTTGAGAGTCCGCCTGCCGATGCAGGGGACACGGGTTCGTGCCCCGGTCCAGGAAGATCCCACATGCCGCGGAGCGGCTGGGCCCATGAGCCATGGCCGCTGAGCCTGCGCGTCCAGAGCCTGTGCTCCGCAACGGGAGAGGCCACAACAGTGAGAGGCCTGCGTACCGCAAAAAAAAAGAACAAACATGAAAGGAATAAATGGAAAACTCATAGCTATCTATGAAAAGTTTTTTTGAGATAACCTAATGGGTCACCATTTCTTAAAAGAGACCTTGAAAGGAGTTCAAATGAGAATTTACGTGCAGAATATTACTTCCAAGCTTGATTCAGACAATCCTTGTGGCCACCGAAACAATGCTTTGAGTGACCAGGTAACAGAACTGTATTTCATCTAACATCAAATTTCTGATTCGTGAGTTTTAATCATAAGGTACCAAAAAGAATGATTAGCTTTCCAATATGAATTATTAAATTGCTTATATGATAGAGAATCCACTGAGGATCGTTCTCAAGTCTCCATTTTTCATTAAAATCGTTATTTAAAACAGAACACATTTTTAAAACCCTGAGCAAAGAAAATAAATTTAGTAGGTAGAAACTAGTTTTCAAGATAACTTTTATGCAATAAGCAGCTATTTGTTATTATTTCTGCTATCTACTTTCAATACTTTATTTTCTAAAAGCTAATAAAAAGTATTTCATGGGAAATTATTTCTACCCAAAGAACTAATTTTATCCAGAGCGGATATTTTAAAGAAAATATTAACATTTCTGCAGGAAAATATCAAAGACACTGGTTTACAGAAGTAAAATTGTATTTTAAAAAAGTTGTAATTGTAAAGATAGAAAGGTTTTTAAAAATATTCAAATTAAGGATTGGACTAAACAGCCTACCACTATATAGAATATTCTCATATCATGTCCTTAAATTTAGCAAAAGATATTTATGAATCTAGACAAATGAGGACATTTTAAATCAACAAAGACAATGTCAACTCTACTTATGTCCCTGTCAATCTGGATCTCCATTCAGCACACACCCAGTGAATGTAAAATTAAATTCAATTTCTAGAATCACAAAATCTTTAGATCAGAAATGAACTTAAAAGACACAATCTGACTACTCATCCAATGCTTGAAACCCCTCCACAAATTATCCATTAAATGATTGCAGATGTTATAAGTTTACTCCAGAGAAAGGAAATTTGCTACCTGAAGGGAACACTACTCACTCACTATCCCTTTATATTAGGTTGAAATGTGTGAAATAGTTATAGGTAAAAATGGTCTAATATAGCCTATTTCAGATCAACACAATACCGTTAGGTGAACCTTATACCACTTTGTATTTTCATGTTGAGTTAAAATGTTTCCTTCTAGCTTCAGGACCCTAGTTCTATAAGGTTCCAAAATAAGTCTAATCTTTTTTCATATAACAGTCTTCCAAATAGGCAACTTATTTCAAGTATCTTAAATTGTTTTTTATACTATATGTCTGCATGTGCCTTCAACCTTGTATCCGCTGTCCATTAAATATCTTCCAATTTGAATACATACTTTTAAAAGTATGACACTCAGTACTGAAAGGAATTATGTGATATAAGTCTAAAAAGAGTGGTACCTCCCTCTTCTCTTGTTTTTTTTTTTTTGGAAAGTTAATTTCAATTACATCAGACTAAAATGACATTAGTTTTTAAAACTTGCCGTTACAACTTACTGTTAAATAAAAGCCCTGAATGTTAAATACATGTTGTATGGCTGAGTCTGGCTCCTAATTTTCTACTAATGTTGAAGTTTTAAGTATGACATTAATTATTCCTTTTGAATTTCGACTTTGGATATAGCCCCACTACTCCAGCCTTTTAAAATACTTTAAATACAATTTAATGTCATATACAAATGTGTAAAAATGCTTTCAATATTTTTATCCAATCATTGATAATAATATTGAGCAGAATAAGGATGAAGACATCACTGTGGCATTCCACTATAGATCATTCTTCTAAGTGGATATAAATATATAAATCCAAATATTTATGTATTTGGTGGGGCCATTTAGCCAATTTTTATCTAATGCCCTTGACCTCATGTATTTCATACTTTCGTTTGCAATGATCTTTGAGAACTTAATTTATTAAATTTGAGATAATCTGTCCTGCTCCATTTTCCTGTCTATCCTAGTAAATCTGTCCTCCAAAGGGTAAGTTTAGTAGGACAATATTTTCTTAAGAACCCAACCTTTGTTCCAGAAGTCACCAATCGTCTTTAACAATACATTCTGGAATCACGCTAGGAAACATCTCAATAATCACCAGTTTGTGAAATATTCTTTTTGAAAGTTAAGAATATTTTTGCATTTGTAGTGCAGAGTACTTAGCTCATTCTTTCATCACAGGGAATGTTTCACTGCTTTCATTTGCAAGTTCCTTGATCACAATTCACCTGGACAGGCAATTATGTACATATTATTGGCTGATTGGTGCACAATTCAATCTTCTCACTACTCTAGGGCCTCTGTTCCCCTTCACCAATGTCTCTGTGAAAAAGTGATTTTTATACTGAGGGAGAGTAGTGAAAGAAAAAACAAAACACAACACAGGACTTAGAGAAGAAAAAATTAAACAGGAGTTAAGTTCTAATTTCTCCATTTGATCACTACGAATTTTCCCCCAAGCAATGAGTAGGACTATTCTTTCCATGGCTTTCTTCTTATGTAAACATTGCTTACATTATTTTAAACGAGGATGATGATTGGCCTGTTCTCTCAAAGAATATATTCAGAAGAAAGAGGAAGTAAGCTTCTTATTTTCTATATAGATTTCAATTTAAAATTTCACTTCTTTATTCACTCTCTCAAATTTACTCTACGCAGAGAATAAAGAAAAGTGAAGTATGTGGTAAGAGAAAAAAACAATCCTATGGCTAGCCACAATCTGCCAACATTATCACTATATATATAAATTTGGGACAATAATTAGCAGGTAATAAATGTGTTTTTCCTGGCAGATAAATGGTCTCAAGGCACACTTTTTCTGCATATTTTATGAGAATGAGACTCAAGTGATCCTGATGGTATGCTAAGAATGGACTAGAATAATAATGCCATAACTCTTATAAAAGTAATAAAAATTAGTGTTACTGTCTATAACCATTATAGCAAATGAAATGAAATGAAGTTAAAAAACTTGGTAATATTTGTCATTAATGGATTCTTGTAAAATCTGAAATTTGATACCTACCCTTTTACTCATACAAAGAGCAGTATGAAAAATTAATTACCAAAAAATGGATGAATTAACATAACTAAATGAATTTTGTTTGAATTTACAAGAAAACTAAACTTTGACTATTTTGATGTAATTATAGTACTTTTGGTTATGCACGGTAAAGATGACAACCAGCAATCTTCAATACCTTTCTAAATAAATAAATAATCATATGCTAATACAGTAAGCATTTGGCACGTTCTAAAATGACAGAGGTGATAAGAGTGACATATGCAAATGGAGGCTTCCCAGCACTTTCATTGACTATATAAATAGCCAAACAAAACTCCAATACACAAATAGTACAGAGTATGTATAGAAAAGCATGACAAAGGGCTTAAGCGTCCTTAAAAGGTCATGGCAATCTCAAAGATAGGCAAATAAATAAATAGTCAGGATTCTCCACAGAAACAGAACCAGTGTGGGGAGGGAGAACTGAGATTTATTTATTTTAAGGAACTGGCTCATGCTACTGTAGGGGATGGCAACTACGATATCCTTAGGGCAAGCAGGCAGGCTGGAAACTCATAGGACTTCTATGTTACAACATTGAGGAAGAATTTCTTCTTTCTTGGAAAACCACAGTATTTGCTCTTAAGATGTTCAACCCATGGGATGAGGCCCACCTACATTATTTAGGGTATCTCTTTTACTTAAAGTCAACTTACTCTAAAGGTTAATTAAATCTACAAAATACCTTCACAGTAATATCTACACAAGTGTTTGACCAAATGACTGAGCACCACAGGCTAGCTAAGGTGAGACATAAAATTAACCATTACACAAACCTAAAAGGTTTTGTTTATCAAATTACCAGTTTAAAAATGTGTTGTTAAAAGCTCAGTGAATGAGCGCCTTCTTGTATTGCTTGATACTTATAAATTGGTAAACACAGAATTTTTTCAACATGTATTACAAAGTCTTAAACTGTTAATAATATTAAGAGTAATAATGAAAACAAAGATTCCTGCCATATAATTAATTTTACTTCTAGACATCTATGCCAAAGAAAAATACAAAAACAAAACTAATATATGGGCAAAATTACTCATTGCAGCACTCTGTATACTGGAAAAAGAAAATCACAACTAACTTAAAAACATACCTGTAATGTTAATTAAATATGGGAAGATAAGCTATAATCACAAATATGAGAAAATGAACAAATTGGTGGGGAATAGAATAAAATATAAATAGCACTTAAGTGGACTACGGTTCTTTTTTTCTTCTTCTTCCTTTATCTTTCATTTTCCAAGGAACAGGTAAACACTGAGGGCAACAGAGAGCTGCTTGGGGGAAAGGACTGTGTTTTATTCACTGCTTTTTCTCCAGCACTCAGCAGAGTGTATAATGCATACAGATGTCAAATATTTGCCTAATGAACACTACATATTTAAAATAGAAAAAAACAAAAACATTGTAAACAAATGAACTATCTACATCTTTAGTTTCCTCATTTTTATTTCATTTTCATTTAGAGCTATTTGGATATCAAAGCCCACCTGATAACACTGCTAAAATACAACGATTTGATCTAAACCTATGTAGAATCATTTTAGGTTTCTCACACACATAAAAAATCAGAAATATTTCATCTAGAACCAAACTGTGAATATATCAAATCTTCTACATATTTCCCAGATTACATAATATATAAGAAGAGGGTACAGGGTAAGAGGAGAGTACAGGCAATTTTAAGCAGATTTTAAAACATAGATGCTAATCTTTTTTTTTTTTGGCAGTATGTGGTCCTCTCACTGTTTTGGCCTCTCCTGTTGCAGAGCACAGGCTCCGGACGCGCAGGCTCAGCGGCCATGGCTCACGGGCCCAGCTGCTCTGCGGCATGTGGGATCTTCCCGGACCGGTGCATGAACCCGTGTCCCCTGCATTGGCAGGCGGACTCTCAACCACTGCGCCACCAGGGAAGCCCCAAAACACAGATGCTAATCTTAAAGAGTAAATTAGCTTCGTTATTTGAAATGAATCAAATATTCATTGTAATCATCTGCCCAATATCACTTACTGAAATTTCTTCAAGAACTTCATAAAAGTCTACACTTTTGTAGCTCATTTTACTAAAATGGAAAAAAGCACTATTTCTAAATAATGTTGCAGAATGTCATATTATTTTTTGGAATAAAACCTATAAGATCTGTTTGGTAAAGATAGCATAATGCAATAAGAGGGCTGAAAATGACCAGAATATCTGCTCTGACATAAAGTATATGACCCATTTGAGTTTCACAAGAACTAATTCTAAAGTAGAAATTACAATGCCAGGATTTTAGGTAGTTGTAAATTGAACCTGTAAGTTAACTAGATGATAAAGCTGAAGTAGAAATGCCAAAAATTGTGATCAAAGAGGCATTGTTTTTTGTCTTGTTTTGCTTTTAGGTTCATGCAGTACAAAGAATACAATAAAAAAAAAGAAGGCAATATTTGAAATCACAGATATGAGCCCTTCTGTTTGCCAACTGTGTGATCCTGGGCAAAATACTTATCTCTAAGCTGTAGTTTTGTTATCTGCAACATGTAAGAAATTAAGCCTATCGTAGGAGAATATTGTAGGGCAGTGGTCCCCAACCCTTTTAGCACCAGGGACAGGTTTCGTGGAAGACAATTTTTTCATGGACCGGGGTGGGGGGATGGTTTAGGGATGATTCAAGCGCATTACATTTATCGTGCGCTTTATTTCTATTCTTATTACACTGTAATATATAAATAATTATACAACTCACATCATGCAGAATCAGTGGGAGCACTGAGCCTGTCTTCCTGCAACTAGATGGTCCCATCTGGGGGTGATGGGAAGCAGTGACACCCAAGTGCGCTGCTTATGTTCAGTCTATTCCGCGATCTCGCTTTGGTCGCCGTCACTACAGAAAACCCTGCTTCACAAAGACAGGATGTTGGAAATGGAAGCAGGCCTTTCGGTGCTTTTGTAGCAATCTCAGGATATTCCACCTTGACTTCAATCCAGAATGTATGGAGATTTGAAGTTGTCTCT